>NC_141910.1:24680468-24837500 GCF_057802395.1 Ceratotherium simum simum
TTGTTGTCAGAAATCCTCTGCCCAGCTTTCGTGGATAACCACCTTTTCACTACTAGCAAGCTCTCGCCTTCTCATTATTCTTTTTTCCCACTAAGTTTACCATCTATCAATGGTTCTTGCCTGTGCAATTACTACAGTGTATATGCTTAATGGTGATTTTCTATTTCTATCATTTTTTCCACATTTATTAATTGGAATTCTGCTGTAAAAAATAGATGCCCCTTCCCTCCCATCTATCTACCTATTTAATTATTTCTATCAGCATGGACTCATGGATATTTATTGTACTAAATCCATAGATCACCTTTAAATCCCGCTGCCATGGTTCTGAGTTCAGCCTTGCCTCCTTTTTTGCCTGGATCATTGCAACAGCCTCCTAACGGGTCTTCCTGCCTCCGGCCTCCTCCCTTTCAAGGCAGACTTTACACATCCACCTGAGGCTGGGCAGTGCCAATCTGACATGTCGCAACCCTTTAGTTGCCCTCTTTTGCTCATAAGCCCCTTTGAGTGGTGGTATAATGGCAAGTCACATTTGATGAATACTTGCTAAATGCTTTGCATGCATACGCTCATTGAATCCTCACCATACTTGGATGGATTAGGTAGTATTACCTGCAGCAGCAGCAGCATCCCCCTGGTGCAGATGAAGAAATTGAGGAAGAATTAAGCAACTTCCCCAGGGTTGCTGAGCTGTTAAATATCGAGCTTATACTCTCAGGCACTAGACTCTACCACCTGCTAAATAGGCCCTTAATGATCTGACCTTGGCTACTTCTCCAGCAACATTTTCACCAGCCCTGGCATTCATTGCGCTTTCCATAAACGGTACTTGTAACAGAAGTAGAGTTTCTCACCCAGTGTTGCTAAGGGTCCAGATGACATTTTGGCTGCAGTGGTGGTAGGGGCATTGGGAGCAGCAGAAGGAATAGTTTTCTAAGAAGTATAATTGTATAAATAGTGGCCAACTCTCCTATGACTGTACATGAGTCTATTAATTCATATGGTCATATAATCAACTAGATTGTAACTCTTGTGAATTTCTTGCCTACCTGCCCAGACCTGGAATGACCTCCCAGGCCTTTATTACTTTTTCTGTTTCTTCTTTACTTTCACTAGACTTTACTTTTGCTCAGGGTAAGGTCAACCTCCTCTGCAAAGTTCTTCCTGAGCACTCAGTCTGCCATGATGCCTTTCCCATCAGATTCCTTCACTGGGCTCGAACATGTAGGTTCTACTTTAGGTCTCTGAGACCTAGGGCTGTAAGAGCTTGTGGTCAAGGATCAGGTATTTTAACTTGTTACATGCCTTCACTGCCTGGAAAGTTGCCTTCTGTATGATAACATGCTCAATTTGAGCATTTAATGATTGATAACTAGGTATAAGTGAAGAGTAATGACTCTCAAGTAAGCTAATACAGGCCTCAAATCCATTATCAAAACCCTTTGGGCCATATGTGTTTAGGAATACAGAATTGTTCAGATTTTAGTAAAATATTATGGTGCTTATCCAGTATAATTTATAATACCCCCAGTGGGGTCTGGGGGAAATGTTCCATAGATAAAGATATCAATATTTTTGTAGTGAAATGAGTGAATATTCTAAGTGAGGTAAATAAAAATTTTAAATAGCCTCATGACAAGTTTTACCATCAAATAAGTTCCAGTTATTTTTTCTTTCATTTTCAGAGCTTTTTCTATTTTGGAATTGCAGATGAAAGATTGTACACTGGCATTAAGGTATTATTAGTGGGTGGCATAAAAAGGCACCAACATTTTGTCCTGCTAGTCAAGATGAGAGACTTCCAGGGATGAGATTAGCAGTGGTGAGTAGGGGAGTTCTGTGACCCCTCACCTGGTCGTGGATTGAGACCCCATGTGACAGGATGAAGAGGCCAGTTAGAGCAATTACAATTGTCTAGGAGAGAGGTCCCAGAGGCCTGACTGGTGGTGAGGTGATGGGATGGAGAAACAAATGTGTGAAATGTTACAAAGAAATGAGGCACAGAACTGGAGGGGGCAGTGCAATCAGATGTTCCCAGACTTTGTGCTCCACAGCTGGGGAGAGTGTCGATGTCTTGAACAGGGCTAGGGAAGAGGGGAGTGGGGCCGAGGAGATGGATGCACTTGAGCATGTGGAATGCACTTGAAGCCCATCCAAGTGGAAATAGCTTTTAAGACTAAAAGAAAAAATGAATATGAAACTACTTCTACAGTAATTTGTGGTATGCAAATATTTGTTATTGTCATCAATCTCTCTATTATTATTATTATTCCTCTGTTATTTTGCAACTAGTCTCATCACTAGCCTGCAGTCCAAGGCCAGGCCCATTCTCAGACCAGCATTTGCTCAGGTGTCCATTCTGATATGCTCCCGAGTTTCCCAGGAAGCTGTCACATGTGTGCTCTGTTGGTTTGCATTGTCAACCTGTAAATGGTCACTTATTTATTGAAAAACAACAGGCTTTGTCTCCGAGTGGATACTTGGAGCCCAAGGTTCCTCTGGGGGTGCAGGTTTCCTGGCTGGGTTATGAACCCTGGGAAATAGAGGACTGAATGGATATAGTGTCAGGCTTGTAGGTCATAAATTTCCTGGTTAGGCTTTTACAAGTAGAATTGTAGAGGTGGAAATATCACAAAAGATGTCTTCCTCTTGCTAAGATTAAAATAGCCCTTGGCCAGCAATCCCTGGTCAAAATGACCGTCCTCATAGCCAACCGGAAGCCTCCTGCAGTAGGGCTAGTTTACCCTTCTCCTTTTCTTGGCCCACCCTGCAGGGCTGGTCCAGCGGGCCAGGTGGGTGGTTGTGTGTGGGTCTGGTGTAGTGGGCAGGGTTGCTCTGTCTCCCTGCTCTGTGCCTCTCGCACTGTTTGTTGGAGTTGCTGGGAGCTCTGTGGAGACTCTCAGGACTGGCAAGCAGGAAGGAGAGATGGGGAGATGGGTTGAGGGATTATATAGAAAGGGAAAATAAAATTGGCAAATTTGATTCAACTCTGATCTCAGTTCTTAAGGATTGCTTTGGATAGAGCCAGATAGTATTCAAGAAACGAAAGCCTCACCTCTCTGAAGAAGTGCCAGCCTTCATGAATGATTTACATGGTTGATGCTGCCCATCATCAGTCCCCAAATACAAGAGGGTTCTCACTCTGTCCTCATCCTCATCCTATCCTTCCATCTGGGTCAAGGGAGGGAGAAGGACCTGGTCTTGGCCTTTCTCAGTGGTTCCAAACACCTACCTAAACACGCCCTGGGTGACCCAGTGCCGTATCTGCTGCTACAGGGAGAGGATGCCAAGAGGCTCTCCTCTTGTAATTTAAATGCTCCTTTAAATGGCTGTAAACTTGCCACCAGAGATGGTAAAGGCTGGAGCCCTCTTTAGCATTCTTGGACTTGAGCATCTGCTCCTTCCCGAGGGTGTTCAGTTTTGTAAGGAGGAGATGGCAACCTCAGTGAGGGTTCTTGCCTCGAGGTAGATCTGAGCAACAGCTGTGGTGGGGAGCAGCTTCAGCACTGGCATTGATGTGAGGGCCTTTCCTCCATGCGGTGGAGAAACGCTGAGAGCTCCAAGGGCTGCTGGCTTAACCTACATGCATTGTTTTCCCTCCTGGGGATTTTACTCTCACCTGGCTCAAGCTGCCACCTGACCTAGAACACCTTGATAGTCCTTTTTGGGGTCTGAGACAGTCTTTCTGTCCTTCAGATTGCATCTGCCCTCAGCTCACCTTGCTTTCACCAGGAAGAAATGGGAACACAAGGAATCACAATTCTGAGGTTTGAGTTGGGAAGCAACTATGGACATGATTGGACTTATATTCAATCATGTGTTGAATGCAAACTCTGGGTCCCTCCCATCTCTCTCTTTCCAAGTTCCTGAACTGCCCACTTACCACCTCCCCTCCCACCTTTCCACTCTTCACCTCATTACAGTCTGGGCTCATGACTTTCCAAGTCCAAAGGGATCCTGTACATTTTTGGCTAACTTGACCTCTCAGTGGTTTTGGACACTCTTGGCTGTTCCCTCCCTCTGGAAAGTCTCCTCCATTGACTCCTGTGACTTTATTCCCTTGGGCTTTGGGCAAATTATTTAGCCTCTGTGAGCCTTGATTGCCCGTGTACAATGGGAACAGTTATAATATAGCATGGAGTTGTTGTGAAGAATAAATTATATGATGTGGTGTTTCCTCATATGAGGCTATGGGTGCCACTATAGATAATGTTTGATGAACAGTTCATTGAACATTATAATTATATATTTTATTCCAATGTGTCTTACCAAAAATTAGCACATTGAACTCATGATTATATTATGATGCCATGAAATTTTCCTCTTAAAATAATAGTAAATAAGTAAATTGATTGACAGAAGAACATTTAGCAAATGATATTATGAGTACACACAGATACGACCAAAATTATAAAGGTTGTACCCAGGTAGTGGAAATCTGAAAAATACTGAAATTACACAAATAGAGGTACTAGCAAGGTGCCTGGCACATAGTAAATGCTAGTTATTAATTAATTATTATGATTATCCTACTCTCTAATCATGTTTTTTCCTTTCTTTACTAGGTCCTCTTCCTCATTCTGCCCTTTAAACACACACTCATACACACAGAATATATGTAAGATATGTGTGTGTGTATATATATAGAGAGAGAAACACTATAAATATATACTGTAGCTCTCTCTCTCTATATATATATAGAGAGAGACAGACAGAGAGAGACAGACAGACAGAGAGGGAGAGAAACTCACTACTCTGATTACAACCCAGGAATTCTGGAGCTAATTGTGTCTAATGTATGATCCTTCCTCAACCTGTGTAGACTTTCAGGAGAAGGGAGACGAGTATAAACTGAAATAGAGGAAGGCATTGTTTGTAGAGGAACACCTGAAGGAGATCTTGAGTGTTCACCAGTGTGACCCATTGGAAATTGCCCACTTGTGGCCTTCTCTATGCCCCGCCAGCCCCTAGTACCCTCAGAAGCCTGGTGGTCAGCCCTTCGGGGGATGGGAGAGCTGTGTGGAAATGAAGCAGTGGCAGCCAGGTGTGGATCAGATATCTCTAGGGGACTCCAGAGTTCCTGACTCTCACCAAGGCCCCACTCTGTCCTCACCTGACAGCAGCTGGGTGTTCTGGAGACCTGGATGTGAGCAGTTACTTGCTGTCCCAGTGGGCTGAGCCGGGACCCAGATGCCCCTGAGGCTGGCCCTGGGACCAAGAGGGACTTGTACAAATACACGCTGATTCCCCACCAGAACTGTTGGAATGTGTTCTAAGCTGTATCTACAGATGATAAGTATATTTTAAATATTCATGACCATGTCCCACAGCAGACCCCGTTGCCAGAGTGTCCCCTAAACTTCTCTGGAGCAGCACTGTTGGTCTCTCAAAGGTCCTCCCCCCTCCAAAGGGGATTGGAGATCTTCAAATCCTGGGGTTGCATTAGGATTTAACTCTGGACCCTGTGCCGTGTCCCACATAGACTTGTATCAGAGTTTTTATGTATGTAAGACAATGGAAGAAATGTACCAAAATGTGTTATCCTGACGGGGGCTTAAATCTACCTAATCCAATGGACTTATTTAAGGGTGTGGTGGTTGCAATTCTGTGGATAATGTATTTTCTGGAATGAGAGATGGAATGAGTTGAATAGAAAATCTACAAGCTTCCTCATCTTGGCTATCTGACCCACCCCTCCCCAAAACCACCAGCCAGGCCAGAACCTATTCTAGAACCTGAGCTGGAGGCAGGTAGGACTGGCAGAGACATCCTGTCTAGAATTCTGTCTCCCTCTCAGGGGAGCTCTTGAAGAAACTCTGTGGCAATTTTCCTGCTCTTCTTATCAAAGAGAAGGATTTCATTTGCTCGTTTATAAATGGGTGCTGTCTAGTAGTTAAATCTGCTAGGGAACTGGGGTGTGGGAGCGTGCTTGAGAGTTTCTTGTTGATAAATATCACATGGAAATGGAGTTCTGCTAGCATAAGCCAACTCCTGAAAAATGGGTCCCTTAATGTCCTCTCAATGAGACCAGCTACATGACAACTAGCCTGGGGAGCTAAAATACTGGTGAGAAATTGAAGCCATAGATCTGTCGCAGAGTGCGGCCTCATCAGCTGTGATTGTTTGGTGTTAAGTTGAAGCCCTCTGGTCTTGCTTGCATCTGACGGATGGCAGCTTGGGGATCAACTAGGGCAGGAAAGGCTGGTGGTGGGTGCGGCTGATGCCAGGTGTTAATTTTATGTATGTCCCCCTCTGGCCTGCACTGGGGATGCCTCAGGGGAGAAGAGAGACCCATGAGGGCTGGTGATTGCACCAGTTGGGGTCCAGCCAGGAAAACAGGAACCATCCGAGATATTTCACACAGAGGAGATTTAATGCAGAGAATTGGTTACAAAGGTGTCGGAAGGAAGGGCCAGAGGAGCAAAAGGGAGAAGGTAGGGTAGTGGTGAAGGAGCAGAAGAGGCAATACCTAGAGAGGAGGAAGCTGCTAATCCCTGTGGACTGACCTTGCACCTGAGCCCACGGCTGTTCTGCTGGAACTGCTGAGGAGGTGCCGCTATCACCCTCCCGGGCATCTGGAATCAGGAATGAGTCCATCCCACTGCCGCTATGGCAACTGCCAGTCGGTGCCAGAGCTGCCTCTGATGTCTGCGAAGAAAGCAGGAAGCTTTTCTCTTTCTCCCACCTTCTGATCTCCCACGAGTGCCTCTCTTTGGCAGAACCTAACCAGAAGCTGCTGGAGACTGTGAGGTGTAATTTGCAGACTCCCAGCCCCAGTGCTAAAGAGGAGAGTATAGAAGGGCCTGTGTGGAATTGAGAGGCAACAGATACAGAAATGACAGAGTTCTTGTGACTAAGGTGCAGAAGTGGAAACTAAGAAAGAAGTTCCTAACTTGGTTCAACTAAGGCATTTTCAAGATTTAAAATCCATTGTGCCCTAAGTATGTCTTTTTTTCCTACAATTCTCTGCAGAAAAGAAGGTAGAGTTGGAAGGGGATCAATATTTCACCCAGGGCAAGAATGTCCTCTGCAGCTTTTGGGAAGCACAGGAAGATGGCCCTGTAGCTATTGCTTGAACATTTCCAGTGACGAGAGGCTTGCTACCTCAATGAGGTAGCCAGTTCATTTCAAAGCTGGATAGTCTAACTATTGGCAAGCATTTTGTTGAGCTGAAACCTGTCTTTAAAGAACTTCTGTCCACTCGTCCTTGTTCTGTACACCATAGGTGATTTTCTCCCCCCACCTCCTCTTTACTTTGGGAGGTTCTAGAGTGTTATGTGGGCTCTGGGTTCTGTATTAGTCAGGAGTAGGTTTGTTCATGAATGAGAGGACCCCTGCCCCTTAATCCCCCAAAAAGTGGCTTAAACAAAGTTTAGAATCTGGGGGAGGCAGTATAGGGTAAGTTGGAGACTCTGCCCTGTCAAGTCTCCAGCGGCCCAGTCTCCTTCAACATTTCTCCTATGCCATCCGCAAAGTATAGCCCTCATCCTCATGGTCCAGGATGGAGCTCTAGTCCTCACATCCATGTTCCAAGCAGTAGGATGGGTGGAGATGGGAGTGGGGTGCGCTGAGTGGGAGGCTAGTTCTTTCTTAAGGAAGTGTCCTGGAAGCTAACACTGGAAACTTCCACTTACATTTGATTGGCCAGAACTTGTTCACATGGTCAAAATCTAGCTGCAAAGGAGTCTGGGAAATGTATTCTTTATCTGGATAGCTAAGTACACAGTCAAAACTTATATGACCATGGAAAAGAAAACAACGGATATCGGGGTACAGCAAGCACTCTACCGCCAGAGTCAAGGTTTTGGCTTAGCACAGGCCAAGCAATGTGCTAGGCCAGTGCTTCTCACATTTAATGTGATATCAATCCCCTGGAAGTTTGTTAACTGCAGATGCAGACTGAGGAGATTTCATTGGGGCCTGAGATTCTGCATTTCTATCAATCTCCCAGCAGATATTAATATTGCTGGTCCAAGGAGAAGAGGAACCACAAAGGCTGGACTCTGGAAATACAGTGTTGAACAAGATGGACAAAGGCTCATCTTGCACCCCACAGGTGGAGTTAAATCCCAGTCTTTTTACTGTAAACCTACCTTTTGGAGATGCAGTGAGATTAAAAGAGCCTGGCTTCCAGGAGGCGTTGAATGTAGCTTCCTTCCTGCCTTTGGAGAGTCTCCCCACCTGCTCTCTAGGAGCGCACTGATTGGGCCAGACAACATGAGCTGCTCAAATCCAGTGTGTCAGCCACAGACTCCAGAAAAACTAGGCAGTGGGGGTCTCCCGAGAGCCAGGCGGGATCTTCGGTGATTGCGGCCAGAGAGGGTCCACCAGGCACCGACGACAACAGAGAGGAAGCTTCAGGCCGGGCATGGGGCAGTGCAGCAGAGAATGCTTCCTCCTGTGCTGGGGAGGACCAGGGCCTGAAAGAAACAAGACCGCCACTGCGGGCCTGCCCAGCTCCCCATCTGCTCAGGGAGAAAAAGGACACGGAGCAGAGGCAGGAATTCAGGCAATTAATCCTTTATTTAAAGAATAATAAACAGCCAGATTTTACATACTGAAAGAAGGAACAAGGTAAAAGGGGTTAAAAACTAAAAAGCAAGGATGGCAGACACCAATTAACACAATGCTAATTGACAATTTCCCCAAGCTTCCATGAAACATGCCAGGCCGATTTCCCCAATTGCTAATTAAATCAAACCGCACACACAATACTAATTTCCCTAACTTAGGGAACTCAGTAGACAAATAAAATGAGAAACTAACTTAAACATTTTGTCAAAGTATGGGAAGAAGGATGAATGAAATCTTAACATGAGTAAACTTTGGCTCCACATAAATTTGTTAAAGTTCTGGCATGTTTAATGAAGTCTTGAAATATCCCAGTATCTCCATTCTACTTGCAATTGCATAAATGCACTTTGCTAATCACAAAATAATACACAGCAGTCCTCTTAAACTTATGTTCTCTCCCTCTGGTGAAGGGTACCCAGCGCATCATGGAAGTGACATGTAAATTGCACCATTAAAAATTATAAAATACATACTTAATTAGAATTAAAAACAAAGGAATAACTTTTCTTTAAAATAGTCCCTGAGGTTCTTTGAGCTGAAGTCTGGCCTTGTGAAAAAGAGAAGCCAGTCACTTAATCACATAGTTGAGTGTAGAGGCAGCTCGCCTTGGCTGGCATTCTCGCAGTCTCCCCCCTCCTCCCAGCCCTGCACACACACTTGCTCTGATCTGTCTCAGGGGCCCCATCGCCCCCTCTTCCCACCAGCCCCTGCTGCAGCCTGCTTTGAAGTGTCCCCTTTACCCTCTGTGCTACACTCAGGGCCCACTAGAAACATCCCCGTTGAATTATGCCATCAGAGAACAGGGACGGATCTTTGAGGTCATCTATCTAATTCGCTCATTTTACTATTGAGGAAACTCAAGCCAAGAGATGCAGATATGCCTAAGATCTGACAGCTGGCCTGAGGCCTCCTGCTTTTTTTTTAATTATGCAAGAAATATATGATTATCTTAATAATTGTAGCTAACACTGGCATAGTGTTTACAGTGTGCCAGCCACTATTATAAGCACTCTACGAAATGAACCCTATTGATCCTCACGATCATCCTGAGAGGTGGATATCACCATTTCCCCATTTTACAGATAAAGAAACTGAGGCACTGGAGTGTTAAATAACTTACTCAAGGTCACATCCTTAAGTAGCAGAACTAGACTTGACTCCAGGAAGACTGGCTCCAGGTCCATGCTCTTTTTTCTTTTTTTAAAGATTTTATTTATTTTTCCCCCCAAAGTCCCAGCAGATTGTTGTATGTCATAGCTGCACATCCTTCTAGTTGCTGTATGTGGGATGCGGCCTCAGCATGGCCAGAGAAGCGGTGCGTCGGTGCGCGCCCGGGATCCGAACCCGGGCCGCCAGAAGCGGAGCGCGCGCTCTTAACCACTAAGCCACGGGGCCGGCCCAAGGTCCACGCTCTTAACTACTCTTTTAGTCTGCTTCTTTGTAGACTGATTAGAAAATACAGATGGAAATAAAGTAGAAAGTGAGATGCAAATGTCACCTGTAATAACACTACCCAGAGAGATATAACCATTATTAGAATTCTGAATATAACCTAATTTGCCCTCTTTCTTCTTACATATTAAAAAAATAGAATCACACATGTTCATATGCCCTCACATGATTCACTTGATTTTGCTTTTTTCTCTTAAAAACAGCTTTCCATGGCTTATAAGTGCACACGTGTAACATGATCTTCAGTGGTTGAAATGCATTCCATTGAATGGTTGTGCCACAATTCATTTAACCTATGCACTGTGGTTGACATTTAGGTTGCTTTCTTCTTTCTCTCTTATAGCATGTTGCAATGGATCTCTATATAGAAACATCTTTATCTTCTTGTTGGGTTTTGAAATGGTAATCCCTTCACTATTAAATGTATGGAAACCAGAAGATCTGAAAGGCAGAGGGGGGGAGCGGCAGATGGAGGCGGGGACGCCCCTAGATATGCAGAACTAGGAAGCTGGACTCTCAGTCAGCAACAGAGGAAACCCTGTCTCCCCAAATGCAATATTTCACCTCACGTCCATTCTTGTGCAGCCCCAGTTTCTCAGGGATCATTAAGGCAAGGGCCAGAGCCCCACTCCCCAAAAAGAATATAATAGGAGACTCACCTTCTGTGGCTCAGTAAGCTATTCTTTGAGGGGGTAAGTGATTAGCTTTAGATATATGTATGTATTTTAAAAATTATTGTTGTTATTATTATTTTAGGGCAATGGCTGTTCAGTGGGGTGGGTATACAAGAACTAGGCTGTTGGTGAAATTTGTTTACATGGATCTACATGTTCCACCCGGCAGCCAGAGGGGCAAGTAGACATCTCTGCTCAGCCTGGGATGTAGGCATGGGAGGTGGCCACGCACAGCTGCAGAGCTGGGTTCTTTGGTCTTTTTGTCCTGGCTGGCATCCGTAATGCATTTGTCAGGAGGGAGGCTGCTTATCTGTCCTTGTCCCTTCCTGGGACAAAGGCAGACCTGTCACTGTCAGATCAAGGGAACTCTGAAACCGTGTGGAAGGACAGCTGAAAGTCTTTCTCGTTCATTGTGATTTATCATAATCACTGACCCCTCCCCCAGGATGAAATAGGAATGAAATAGTAATGTGATAGGTTAATGCCGATAATTAAAGAGAGTTTAAGACCAGTGTGAGACTGAACTGTGTGTGTGGGTGGTTGAAATGGTTGTTTGATGTGAAAGTCAATGATTGAGTTATTCAGAGAGAGTGATTTCCAAATGATAATTTTACACTTTACATAACTGATTTTGATTTATTATAGTGGCACCCAGTCGAGCTGCTTTAGTTCTTAAGGGGCTGTCAGCTTTTCCATCCCAAACCCTGGTTTGGAGCCCACACACACACAAACCTGCTCATGTCTGAAATTTGACATTGTTGTTGTTATCTCTCTGGCATGGCTTTTCCCCCTTGTCCCTCATAAGAGTTTATGGCTTGCTTGGCTTTGCAGTTTATAATCTGGCAGAGGGGTGTGTGTGTGTGTGTGTGTGTGTGTTCTTGGACACGAGTGAATGCACACATGCCTGTGTATGTGTATAGTGAATGGTCCAGATAACCCGATCTCTCCTTCTCTCTCACTGTGGCTCTATGGAAGCTTTCATCTTTTGTCATTTAGCCAGAGGTAGGGCCATGCTGGAAATAGGACCCCACGGGCAGTTGGAATGAAAACGGTATAGCAGTGGCAAATTGCAATGCTGCCTCAGAACTGAAAGGAGAGAGTGAAAGGCGTGGGGGGAGCCCTACTTCAGATCAGCCCAAGAGAAGGAACATAAGACTTTGAGAATGTAGGAACTTACACCAGGTAAATCCATCTGAAAAATCAGGCCTCCAGAGAGGCTGCTGCTTCTCATCTAAATCTTTTTTTTTCTGGAAGGGATGCAAACCAAGACACAGATCTCCTGCTGATCTTTTTTGGAAGAGCCTAGAATGCAAGTGCCACATGACAGGCAAGCAGGTTACTTATCCTAACGTATCTGCTTGGTTAATACCGTATTCTGCCACCCCTCGAGCCCCCAGCCCTCCTTGCTTTGGAACACCTGGGATGGAGGATTGCTAATTTTTATGGATGGAAGCAGTGAGACAAGAACCATTCATTAACTGACAATCTAACTGAGCACTTATATATGGTATAATACTATGGACAACAGCTAATATTTGTTGAGTGCTTACTTTGTGACAAGTACTGTTTTAAGGACTTTATCTATAACAACTCATTTAATTCTCCCTAGAGCCCTATGAAGTAGTTTTTTTTTTTGCCTCATTTTACTCATCAGTAAACTGAGAGTAACTACCTTGCCCCTGAGCATTCAGTGCAGCGTCTGCACTTGGCGTTCGGCTCCAGCCTCTGTCCTAGTGGAAGATGCCCCATTCCATGCTTACTCCTTCGGTAAAGGAGGTCTTTGCTTCCCCAGGTCTTTTGGATGGCTGGTTACAGCTCTGTGATCTGTGGCTCCCAAGCAGGCAGGAATAAAGCAGCCCCATCCAAGAATATGCTGGAAAATTGTGGCGCCACTCAAGGAGTTTGGGGATGATGAGGAAAGGTTGGGGTGAGTGGAAGGAAAGAAAAGGAGCTGGGACACCTTTGTGGAGGAAGAGAGGAGGGGGAAGGGAAAAGAGGCATCAGCAAAGAGGTTCTGGAAGCCCAGACTCTACCCTACTCCGGTCTGGCATTTGGGTCAGAATCCCACAATGACAGGTCCTGAAAGGAGCTTTAAGTTCCCTCACCTGTAGAACTTGTCAACTGGATGCCCTTCCTCCTCTCTGCTTTGGCCTACTTTTAATAACTGTTAAAATGCCTCAAACTGGGATTCTGTTACCGCTGGAGGTACCCGATGCCACCCCATAAACCTGGTGGATGATCTCAAGTAATAATTTAGTTTGCTAGTAATCAAAATGTTAGTTTTATAGCAAAATAAATATCAATACATTATGGAGTAGAAAACAAAACTCTAATGAATTCTTAAGATAAAACATAGAATTTCTAAGAACTTTTTTCCTTTCACTGGAATTCTGAGCTAGGCCCCCAGACCCCTTCTCTGCCCTTTGGGGCATCTCTGGAGAGGAGTGGGAGCAGCCTTGCTGTGCGTGACTCCCCCGGCCTCGCCTGCAATCCGGTAGGGCAGGTGAGGCATGGATCCAACTCGGCCCTCTTTCTCTGTGACTTCAGGGGACTCCAGTCCTCAGAACTCCCGCTGTGAATAATATTCGAATAAACTTGGAGGTAGGATGCCTTTCAAAAGAAGACAGGAACCCCAGAGGACTTAGAGAAAAAAGAACGGAACCATAGAACTCAATAAAAGCAAAACGTTTTCTATATGACAAAAGATGATATAGGGCCGGCCCTGTGGCTTAGCGGTTAAGTGCGTGCTCTCTGATGCTGGCGGCCCGGTTTCGGATCCCGAGCGCACACCGACGCACCGCTTCTCCGGCCACGCTGAGGTCGCGTCCCACATACGGCAACTAGAAAGCTGTGCAACTATGACATACAACTATCTACTGGGGCTTTGGGGCGAAAATAAATAAATAAATCTTAAAAAAAAAAAAAAAAAAAAAGATGATATAAACAAATTTACGAGACTTATGACCAACTGGGAGAAGATATTTGCATCACATATAAAGGATTAATATTCTTAATATACCAAAAGGTCTTACAAAGCAGAAAGTAAAAAAGAAATAACTCATAGAAAAATGGGCAAAAATATGAACAAGTAATGTACAAAAAATATATACCAACAGCTGATAAGCATTTGAAAAGATACACAACCTCACTAGTTATTAAAGAAGTGTTAGTTAAACAATCATGTATTTTTTTTTCACCTAGGAGATTTGAAAAAAGGAAAACAATTTGATGCTGGCAAGTGTGCAGGGCAATGGGCATGCTCATATCGTATCAATGGGAGTGGGTATATTGGCACAGCCTTTCTGGTGAGGAGTTGGGCTGGATCTCTTAGAATTTAAAATGCTCTTATCTGGCACCTAAGAATAAAATAATAGCAGGAGTATTGTATCTGTATAAGGGAATATGTATTAGGATATTCTTTATAGTTGGGTTGTGAAATAGTTGGTTGCAACTTCAATGTCCGGTAATAGGGGAAATGGTGAGATGTGTAATAGTGTGCAGCTGTTACCTTATTAGGTAACTCTTCATCTGCTGACATGAGAGGAAGCGCAGTGCAGGCTGACAGGCAGAGTAGGATCACTCGCTTTTTGATGTGTTTATATATAGCAGTTGTCTAAGCATAGGTACAAATCAGGAAAGAAAATGCACTAAACTCCACAGAGGGCTGTAGTCAGTGAGATTGGAGATGGCTTTTCTTTTACACGTTTTGTAGTGTTTTTCAGGATTCAGACAATACATGAACAAATACACCCCCATTGTAGCACTTCCTCTCTGTGCACTCAGTTTGCACCCAATAGTCCCCATTTTGTATTCCTAGTTAGCTCTAGTTAAGTATATTAACCCCCTTACTATAATCATGGAATCCAAGTGTCCAGTCCTGGAGGTGACCATGAGGTTTCACCCAGCCTCTTTATTTTGCACATGAGTGTGTGGGCTCTGAGGGACCACATGTCTCCATTTCCTTAGGATAGTCCTGGTTTGTCTGTTGTCCCAGCGTCCTGTCTGATTTCAGTCTCAGATGCTTCCTGGTTTGGACTATAAATTACATGGCTGGCCTTCTCCGAGGTCAAATAACAGCTCAGGTTCACAGAGCTGGCGAGAGGTGGAGGGCAGGGATCCAACCCAGAGCTCCTAATTTCACTGGATTTGGTGAAAGGTAATTCCTGCCCTCACTGAGCTTCTAGTAACTTTGGCAGGAAAAGGCATTTCCGCACAAAGGCAGGTGGTTCTCTGGAGAAGAATAGTGGATTTAGGATCAGACTGCACTCAGTTCTTGGTTCTGCCTCTTACTGGCTATTGGCCTTTGGCAAGTCACTTAATTTCTCTGAATCGCAGCTTCATCTGTGAAATGGGGTTAATGGTGCCTCTCTCAGAGAGTTGATGTACTAAAATGCTGAGCATAATGCTTAGTATATAAACGTTGAAAAGACTACTTCAGTATAATTCTAAATTATGTAAAGCTCCAAGTATATGGAATTCTCTGATGTAGAGAATATGAAATTTTTGGTGTGTCCTGGCCTTGAAAGACAACAGGTACCTTGGACGAGGCCATTCTTATCTCATAGATGCACTTTCCAAATATCCAAGGAAAAATTCTCTTTTATGGATGCTGGAAGATGGAAGAGCTTTGAGTTGCTTGTTAGAGGTCAACGTTGATGGCTAAGTGGTTTGGTTCTCTCAGAGAAGTGTTGTAGAGCCGGAGGCTCTTGCAGTTGAAGGGGAACTTGGAAATGATCCGGTGCCATTCTGGGCAGAAATTGCTCTGCCAGCCTTTGGTAGCCAGGATGTGTATTGTCTTCACTGATCCTGCTGGGAAACAAGCATAAGAGGCCCTCTGGTCCTCCCCCTTGTCCCTGGCATTCCTCCTCTAGGAGCCCTAGCTGGGAAGAGCCTCTGAAAGGCCTTCCTGCCATATCGCACTTGGAGTACTTACTGCCCAGCTGGTTAGGAGCTTGGGTCAGAGGCAGTTGGTGGTCACTTTACACCCTTTGGGTCCCTGGCGGTGGCTGAGTCTCTAGATAAACACTTCCTTTGTTTCCTGGTGGGCACAGAGAAGCGCTTTGGGGTTTTCACTTCTGAACTAGGCAAGAAGAAGGGACAAAAGGCGTGAATGAAAACAGCAACAATAACAACACTTTTTTACACTTCAAAAAGTTGGAAGTTGGTCTGTTTGGAAGTTTGAGCCTAAAATCTCACTCATTCTTAGCTCAGCAGTGAACAGAATTCTGAAGGGCTTGCGGGTAGATTTATTTTCCATTTCCCATGTTTTCTTTCCTTGCAGTTCAAATGCATTGTTTCCTTCTGTCTTCCAAACAAGGTAGGTTATTTATTCTGGGACAACAAAGACATATTCCAAAGGGTGACATGCTGAACATGAACTAGCGTCATTGGACAAAAAGCTTTAGACTCTTCTGCTCCTATGTTTACCATGACAATAATTTCTAACTTTAGTGAGCATTAACTCTGTGCCAGACACTGTGAGAAGTGCTTTACAAGCACCATCTCATATAATTCTAATGAGAACCTCTGAGCTTGGTGCTGTTATTATCTCCATTATTCAAATACTGAAACTAGGCTTAAAGAAATTAACTTGCCCAAAGTTTCCCAGCTAGAAAATTCCAGAATATGAAGCCACATCTCTCTGATGTCAACAACCATGTCTTACCTCTATATTGTATTGCCTCCTGCTGGGCCCTGTTAACCTACAGTATGCCAGGCACTGTCCTAGAGAAGAGCTCTTTTGTTGGCAGATCTTGACCACGAATTTCCATGGCACACTTAAAAAATTTTTCCCCAGTTCTGATTACACTTCCTCTTCCTCCACCTCCTTTCCTCCTTCTAGAGGAAGAAAGTCCCAAATACCTGCTGGTTGCCATATCTCCCAGCCTATGTGGTCAACGTTTAATTACATTAGCATTTGTTTTCACTAAAAAAGTAATCACATTACTGCCTTTCATGTCACATTAGTGAAAATGGATACCAATATGATACATATTAATCGAATATGATGGGAAATTGCTAATACAATTAGACTTTCACATTTTATTAGTTCTGGAGTGACACCATATGCTGAAGAACAGCTCACTTTAGTGGTGATGAGGAACAAGGTGGAAAGTAGTGGATGCTTTTCTATCCTGCATGGATAGTGCAGGCTCCCTGGGGACCCTGGAGCATTCATGGGGTCCCATGCCCAGTTTCTGAGCCCCACTTCCTGTTCCTTCCTGTAACATGAACACCTTTTGAATTTGGGCTGGGAGAGGAGTTCCTCCTTCACAGCCAGGCCGTGTTGGCTGAATTGTGGTCATTAAAGTATCATGTGACATGATCCTGCCTGGGTGGCCCCAGATCAGATAGAATTAATATTTAATTATCCTTTCTTTGGCAGGTGCTGGTGGAGTGGGAGACACAGGCAGGGAGAATGTCCCCAGGGCCCTTCCGAACACTCGTCAGCAGCTTTCTGATAGGCCTCTGCCTTTGGCTGGGGCCCCTAGGAGTAACATTTGGTTGCTTTGGCCTTCGAGAGGTCTCCCCGTCTTTCATCCTTCTCTTCCTGCCCACCCCTCTTTCACCCAACTGATGGTAGGAAACCTCTTCACTGCATCACTGGTGGACATCTGTAGGTGCATTTTTTGAGGAACATTTGTAGTTCATACTCAGTCCTGGTTAATTGCTTTCTGTCATATTGGATCTTACTCCTGTGACTTTGTCTCCTCATATTCCCTACTTGAATTACTCTGATCAAATCTGATTTGTCTTTTCAGGCCCATTTCAACTCCTCTTTCCTCCATGAAGCCTTTCTGGTCCATTCCAAGGTGAAGTTACCCCTGAATTGAACACACACTGCATACCTGCTTGTGTGTTCTCATATGACCTCTTAAAAGTTATGGTGGCCACTTCCTGGCCTTATTCAAAAGAAAAAAATGCTATTCCAAACTCTAAGAGTGAAGCAGACAAAACCTGGTAAATTTAGACTGGAAAGGAAATGAGGGCCACCGTGGACTCCCCAGAGCAGTAGTCTGATAAGTAAGGACCGGGACTCAGAGAGGGGCAGGGCTCCTGCTTCCTTCCCTCTGCAGCTCATCTCCTGGCATTTGATTTTATCTGTCTTCTCCTGGAACATGATCCAGAACTTGGGACCTTGGACTGAAACCTGTGGTATGACAAGTGGGAAGAAAGACTGTGGCAATTAAGGAAGACGTCTATTGCCTTGACAAAGTACTCAGTTTAAGGGGAGGTGAATTAGGGGAAGAGAGACAAAGGTAGGATGAGGACAGTCGGATTTTAAATGATAGGTAATTTACTTTGGAGAAAGCTATACACTGTAGAAATAATAAAAAGAGAACTTGAAGCCTCAGAGTAGTCAGCCCACTTTAATCAATATGGCAGCAGGGATCTCATCCGCCTGCTCTTTCACGCTCCCCTACAGGGAGGGGCATCATGGAATATCAGAAGAGAACACAGAGAGGCAGCCTACTGGAACTTGCCCTCCAGAAGTTTACGAAGCTGCAGGGCCTCGGGCCAGATCACTGGTCTGAGGGTTGGGGAACCTGAGTCTACGCTTTGGATTCCTCAAGTGAACAACCGAAGGGTGCTGTGTTAGATGATGTATACAGCCGCGTCCTGCTCTAAAATTCTGTAACTCTACTGAAGAACACATATACCAGATGTCACATGGGAGATACTGAGAATCATACCTGATGTTGAAGCATGGGGAGGTGGGTGGGTATGGGGGGGACCTGGTAGAATCTAGACTGATGGTGCAGGAGGGCTGGGGAGTGCTCTCAGAGCAGGAGAAGGAGCAGGAGCAAAGGTGGGTGGTACGAATTCCCACAGGAGTTCCCAGCAGGATGTGGGGGCTTGTGAATAAGAGGGTTTCCACAGGGAGGTTGAATTGCAAGGCTGGGGCCAGATGGTGGGCAGCATGGGATGGCAGCCTAAAAAATGTGGACTTGACCTTGTAGGTATAAGGAAGCCAGCGAAGGCAAACTGTGTCTCTCACCTGGAGCTTGCCTCTCTGTGATGGCTCACAAGGGATCCCATGGAAACAGCCCGTTCTTTCCAGTCCATCCTCCAGGCCCTGGAGTGCTGGCAGATGATCCTGTTGTCAAAGCTGGGGGCCCTGTGGGAGGTGGGGGTGAAGGAAGCTGACCCTGGGGTGGGGAGATGTTGGATGGGTCAGTTTGCCAACAAGTTTTCAAAGGGAAGGGAAGGCTGAGGGTGTATCAGGGGCCTCTTTTAAAATTCACATCCAGTCTGCCTCTTAGCGGGTGAAAGGCTTTCAAAGTGAAGCAGATAAAGTCCCCGGTTGGCATGGCTTGGTCAGTTCCACCTCTCCCACCCAGCGGTCTTGGTGGGCTTTGTTGCTCTGCCTCTTAAGAACACACAGACACACAGACACAGAGCTAGAAGGTGACTGTGGGAGCCTGCCTGGCTCAGGCACAGTCCTGCAAGGTCGCACACAAGGTGAAGGTAAAGTGGAAGCAATAGTCAATCATTTAACGAACCCAGTGAGTCCTGACCCAGTGTTCTAGGCTGGGGGTTCTGGCCACAAAATGTCCCCCAAGCTGGAGGATGTTTCATTAGCATTGTATCAGCACTGTTGCTGTCGCAGGGAGGATAACCCAGCACCGAAACATGCCCTGGACCGGGGTGGTCCCCTTTTACTTGTTCTCCTTCTTCCCAGTGTATTTCCTAAACACACATGTAAAACGGGTGTTTGTAAGTTCCACGGATTGCATATTGAAACCGCTATCACCATTCGGGCCACTATAACAAACAATACTGATTATAGAGCAGGGATATATTTTGTAATTATAATGTTCTTCAAACTTCTCTGATTGACACGCAGCGTATTTAAACAGGGATGATCAAAAATTATGTTCACAGCGCGGGCCTTGTCTTCCCTTCGGCAGCACAAAAGCTCGCCTCGGTAGGTAACAGCCACCAGACTGTCTGTGAGCAGCTGTGTCGAGATGGGATTCAGTTTCTTGGTAGGGGGAGTAGGGGTGGGGGAAGACACCCTGGCTTTTAAATCAAAGACAATTCAGTTTAGAGAAAGATGTACCTTGTGGAAATAAATAAAAGGAGGCACAGCGTACCGTCAGCTGGCCGTCTTGAATCAATAATGCAGGCAGTCCATCTTGCACGCCCATTCAGCTCCGCGCTCATTCTGTGCGAGGGGGAGGAGCACCTGCCTTCCAGCCTGGTCCCGGAATAAAAGCCCTTACCGAGAGATGTCTGGGGGTGCAAGTGAGTCTTGCTCTGCTCTTCAAGGCCTCTCTGGAGCTGGCCTGGCGGTGTGCCTGCTGGAGGTCTGAGGATGTTAATGTCCTTTACCTCCAGATCACATCAATCTGCATCCATTATTTTGCCAAGCAGGGACACCTGGATGGGAGGCTCTATTTTCTTTCAGTGGCCCCTGGCTTATAAAACAAAACCAGCAAAGAGCACGTAATCCCTTTGAGTATTCTTCTGGTGTGCGTAATGGGGGTTTTTGAGAGTGCCAGTTACTGTGAGAAGATTCGGGACTAAAACGAAAAAAAAAAGGGAAAGGAAGGCAGCATTTTTTAATCATTTTCTTTGTTTACAAAGTGGTGACATTCAGTCTTGAATCAAAGGGAAGTTTCTAGGTAGAAAAGTCTCTTGTTTCTTTTTTGTCAGCTACCAGCTACCAGCATCTCTCTCCTTCAAACTTTGCACAAAATCAACTTACCTTGATTTAAGCAACAAAGGAAAGGACTTGGGGGTTGGAAGGGTGGGAAAGGGGGAAGCTTTTAAAAGATTATCCTTTTGGAGTTTTGATAGATTGAGGGGGTGATCAAACTAGGCAGCATCTTAATAATAGGGCCATGTGAATTTTGGCTAGACTAATGGAAGCTCTTTTGTCAATTTCCTGTAACCTGTACTTGACAGGACTCAGGAAATGGCACGACTGGCCCACCTTTGATACCCAGAAGGGGCTTAATGAGATTTAAAGGTGCAGGACCATGACTGGAGTTTCTCACATTAGGTGTAAGTTACACACAAAGTCCTTCTATGCAAAGTCCAGTCCCTAGCTGGCTTTGTCGCCTGTCTGCCGGAATTCAGAGCGTGTTTTCTCTATAGAAGAAACATCTGAAAGCCGGGCAGCTGAGTTTCCGAACAGAAATTGTTTTTCTAAGAAGATTTTTTTTCTTTTGGTTCCATTCACGACTGTGTCTCTGAAATATTATCTATCATAAAAAACATGACATGAATTTACTATGGCAGTCAGCTGCAATTTTTAAATACACGCGTTAGGTTAGTGAGTAACGTCTTCCCTTCCCAAAGAGACAGGGAAGAAGAGGGAACATCAGAACGTTATTTCTTGGGGGTGGATAGGGAGGGGTGTGGGTGAGGCCATGCCAGAATGTGTAAGCTCAGATGGGGCCCAAACGTTTCTGATGGAATGTTTGAGCTGGAAATATTCAACGTTCAAGATCCCGCCTCAAGGAGCATGCTGTCAGCTGCGAAGGGGCTGGGAACCCTGATGAGCCCGTGTGCCTGTTATGTGGGTTTGAGGGAGGAGGTGCCCCGGCAGGGTGTGGAGGTTACAAAGTCAGTCTTGCTAACCTTTTATGACTCTTCAAGGGACCCTCAGGGAAGCAAAAAGGTCTCTCTCTGGCAGCTATTCTGGTGAGGCTATGGTGGAATAGAACAGGCGTTTAAAGAGGGTGAGAAATGCTCTTTGAATCAGTTCATTTTGGTACCTACCTCCTTCTGGCATTAGTCCTGGTTCCCTGGAATCAGGAAGCTCCTCTGCAGGTCCAAAGGCTAGAGATCCTGCCCCATACCACCTACTGAGCATAGACCTCCCTCCCTGGGAAGCTGCCAGCAGAGACTTGATTGCCCTCCCAGAGCTCCTTTTGAATTCTGGCCTTAAAGGGTTGGCGATGAACTTGGCTGTACCCTGCTCTCTCTCCATTCCAAGTAACAGCTGATGTTGTTGGTCTTCTTCACTGCTTCAGTTATCTGGACACCTGTAGAAGCGGCCCCTGCACTCCTTCAGTGGGGTGGCTGTGGCACCCTGCCTGTCTGTCGTCAACAGGCAGAATCAGGCCAGGACTGCTGCTTTCAGCTTCTGAATCGAACGGCAAAATGTTCACATTCTCCAAAGAATCAAGGCCTGAGTTTCTTAGGAGCCAAGCTGATAACCATGTAGATTGATATTTAAAGGGACAAAGCTCCCAGGAATATTTAAAACTGATTTTCAAGAAATGCAGTATCCATATTTTAGTTTTGAATTGTCCACAGATGCACTTAAGGAATCAGTGAGAATAAGTGGGATGGATAGGTCTTGTTAGAGTTCGAGTTCTTCTGTTTTACCTCATCCAGCCTTATGAGAATGGATTCTGTTTCTTCTTTTTTTCCCTTCTGATACTCACGATTTATAAATATCAGATCCCCCTTTGCCATCGCTGGCCTGGCGTCAGCTCACCTTTCTCTCTGGATTTTCCTTCTATAGTATTTGAGGCACCACTTGGGAGAAATCAAATATAAACTGACCTATTTTACAGATAGGCTCAGAAATTGTGTGATTTTTTTTTACACACATCTGTTTAAAATATCCGTAAATAGAAGCCATAGAAACGCTCACACATGGCTCCTAAAATGTATGAAGGGCCAGGTAAGGTTGGAGCTACATGTTCAGGAGCCCCGGGAGGAGCTGGCTGATGTGGCTGTGGGCCAGCGGCTGCCGGCTGCACCAGCTGTGATGGAGACCAGTGTGTACGGGAGCCTGGAGGCACACCGACCTCGGCCCAAACGCCAGTGCCACCGTTTAGTTGCTGTGTGACTTTGAAAAATCACTTAGACCTTCTGGATGGTGCCCTTAGCTGTAGAATGGGGATAGTACCTACCTCATGAGATTGCTGTAAGCTTTCCATTTTTTGACCACAAACCACAGTAAGAAATGCAGTTTACATTGCCACCCGGCATGTACAAATACGTGCACGCACTTATAAAACTGAAACAAACATTTCTTGAAACAACTTTTACCCTGATATTTTCTATTCTATTCTATTTTTCATTGAACGTGGTGATTGCAACCCACTGAACTGATTTCATGACCAAATAGTGGGTTGCAATGCAGAATTTGACAAACACTGCAGGTACTTAATAAATGTCCATTCCTTTAATATTTTGAAGGCCCATGTCTTTATTACTTAGGATATGATAAGCTATGCTACAGAAACAAACCCTGACATGGCTGTGGCATAACACTATGGAAGTTGCTTTTGTAGAGTCCAATGTGGGTTGGGCAGGTTTTCAAGGCAGCGCTCCCGTATGTGGAATCCAAGTGGCTCTCGTCTAATCAGTTTGTCATCTCCACACATGTCCTCCACAGTTGCATCTAAAGGGAAAAAGGGAGATGGAGTATCTCACGGATGCCTGTAAGGACTGGACCTGAAAGTGCGCATATCACCATCACCACCACTCTAATAGCCAGCGCTTAGGCACGTGGTCCTAACCCAACTGTGAGGGAGGCTGACGTACAGTCTTCCTGTGTGTGCAGAAGGATGCTGTGAGGCGATAGAGGGAGTGACATAAACCACATCAGGCACTATTTAGGCAGGACCCAGGGTAGGTCTTAGATACACAGAGGCTTAGCAATCAGGTAATTAAGATGGAGGATTGGTCCAATTTGGGGTAATGCTGCCCAGCCACAAAGGAACAGCCTGAATTAACTGACTTCAGGGGGCCACTTGGTGCTTTTCGTTATGTCACCCCCATGACTCTAAAGTTTCACAGACTCACTTATGAGTATTGATACGGGTTCTACAACTAGTGTGAGTTTACCCGTTGCTTGATCTTGGGGCTCAGGGGCGGCATCCTTACAGGACAATGGAATAGGACTGAAAGTTCTGTTTCAAGTCGGTGAGCCCGGACTGGGCATATCAGTAACTGATAATTATAGCAAACATTTGTTGAGTGCTTACTGTGTGCCAGGCATTGAGCTAAGTAGTTCACAAGCTTTATCTCAATTCATCGTCATCACAACCTTATTAGGAAGAACCTGAGACAGCTTAGTCCCCTTTGAGATCATCTCTTCTGCTACCTGTACTTCACAGGTTAAAAGAAAGCTCAAGTTCAGAGAGGTTAAGTGATTTTCCAGGATGGCACAGCAACTTAGTGGTTAGGATCAAAAATGCTAAGATCAAAAGCCCAGATCTTTTGATCCCTACGAGGACATGAGGCTCGTGGAGGCGGGGGCACACTGGACATTTTAGTGGCCTTATTAGCAAAGTGTTAATTGAACCTTCAATTTTAGGATCTTCAGTTTTACCCAGATATGCACCAGAAATTCTAATTTCTGGAATAGAATGCCCAAAACTCTGCAACCACTATTAAACTTCTAGTTTTAGTTTGAACTGGTTATTTCAGGCAGAAGTAACCAAAGTGTTCTCAAAAGTCAACTCAGGTATGGGCCTGGTAATTTAAACTGTATCAACTCCAGGTAGAAATACAGGTCTAGATTGTAGTAAAAGATTCTTATCCCTGATTTTTATTTGTTTTCACATAAATCTGCATACTGTCCTCTTATTACTCAGCAGTCCTTGGTTACTACCCGTACTGAAGAGAAAAATTGGAATTTGTCAAAAGAAAACAAATGTGCTTCTGATAATGATAGGCTAGAGAGAGCTGGTTTAAGCCACAGCTTAAAAGATGGAAGCTCTTCTTAAGGAAGGACTTTCTAGTGATGAAGTGGTTAAGCTCTTCTGGAGGTGACCGAGGAAGGTTCTAGTACATCTCTCTTTGGAGGTCTTGAAAGGTCTTTCAACCTCCACATTGGCTCAAGCCAGAGGTGCTAACCAGTGACCTCTGGGGTTTCCTCCCCAGGCGGAGGGATTCTATGATTTCATGAAATTATCTTCTAGTTCACTGTTGCAAATGTCTCCATAAAGAGTTACAGAAAATAATCTGTGGGATGTGTGTCCATGCATGTATGCAATTTGCACACATGTGGCCCCATCCGAGTGTCCTGTAGAATGCCTTCCTGAGGAGGGCCGAAGGGCATGGATGTTTAGAATGAGATCTTCCTAGCCTGGCTTCGTCAGAATTTGCAGTCTTAATGTCTGTGTGTGGATTTGCAGCTATAAAACGAGAAATTCTTTTACTGTTTCACACCCCCCACCCACTGATATTTTTAGGATCAAGAAAAGGGCAAAAATGAGACTAGTCAGGTAGGCACTTCCAGCGTCAGTGTCCCCACTTCCTCCACTCTGCAGTCGGCCTCTGCAAATGTGGAGCTTCCTTCAAGCTGGCAATCAATCATGCATCCTGAAAGGGGTGGGGGCGAGGGGAGATCAGCTCCCCGCTTCACTATTAACCAGTGTTTAAAGGGATGTGCTACTTGGGGGGGTACCTGGGCTCCTAGGGTCTACTCTGAAGTGTGCACTCAGCTGGGGAGAGCATTTTTGTGCTGTGCATGTACTGATAATTTTATTAACTGGAAACCAAGTCTTTTCTGCCTCAACACAGACTCCCGATATTCTTGCATAATGTGTTTGACATTTCTGAGACCGTGCAGTCTGAGGAGAATGAGCACTGAATAGGGAATCAGGAGGGCTGGTTTTTGTCCTGATTTGGCTGCTGACCTGCTCCTTCTCCCTGGGCAGCTCACCTAACCTCTCTGTGCCTCATTACCTTCCTTTCCCTACCTGAAAATTAAGAACCATTTCCTCTACTTGGTCTAACTCAGAGATCCGGGCAATTTACATGGCGCTGTTGGTGGGGAAGGTATGCTACAAATTCATGGTGGTGTTTTTGTCTTTGTTAGGATTATAGTTATTTTATTTATTTTTTTAATGGCTCAGTAGAAACCTCTGTGAACCCAGTATCAGAGGACAAACCCGATCAAACAGTGATCTACTGTTGAGATGTGATCTTTCAGAGCTATGATATAATTTCCAAGCACCACCTCCTGAATGTGAACCAGAACTTTGTCCTAACTCTCGAGATCCAGCTATGTGACTCCCAATTCTGAGTGATGTGGCCATCCTTCTTTGACTTTTCCACTAGACAAGGTGGCCCCTTTTTGTTTGTTTTTTTCATTATAAATGTTTGGAAGCTCCCCTCCCCTGCACCAACTCTACTTTTTAATTTTTTTGTATGTCCTTAGTGGAGGAAAGCCTCCTGAGGCTTATCACCTGCAGATGGTGCTTCTGAAAAGGAGACTGTTTCAGAAAGTTCCAAGCACTGAAAATGGGTGTGTAATGAACCCTGTTTTGCATCTTTAATTATAGCATTTGCCACTGCGCATGCTGTAATCATATGCTTTCTCTAGAGCCAAAGCAATGTGCAATTCCAGGTCCATTCATTAATGAACGAGCAAATCAATCACAGGTCTTGTCAAAACCATCACTACAGCGCGAGTCCCTTTACAGAGACCATGGGATTAGATCTACAATGGATCCCTTCTCCCCAAGGGGTTCAAAGGCCTTCTTAGCAAATGTCCTGCTCAAATGTGCAGATTTTCTGATGTCTGTCTGTGTGTCTCTGTTGCCTGCTCTCCCCCTCTCCACTCCCATTTTGTGTAGTGATTTTTCCTTCGAAAAACATGACTGACTTCTGAAATTTGGCAATGAGGATTGCAAGGGACAGAGATGGAGAGATGGAGATTTATGGGATCCCAGGAGAGTGCCCAGAAGGCTTCTTGACCTAAAAATATCTCGCTTATTCAGGTTTCACAAAGTATAAAATTCCTCCATCAGGGGTAGGCTTTTGGGTTAAGCATTGCCCTTACAAGAGAGGGGGCTGTGCATTTAAAAAGCAAATTCTTGTCAGACACAAACCGGAGTGCATTCAGTTGTAAACACGTGTTTGTGTCAACCTGCTTTCTCCCTGACCTGAGGAGTCCTAGAGCAGAAGATTGAGGTCTGCTGGGTGTCAGTGTGGAGAATGCAGCTCTGCTGTGGGGGAAGGGCCAGAAGGGGGCTGGAGGGCATAGAGGATTAGCCTGGACTCCTTCCCGGGCATGCTGGAGCCTAGCCTTGGTGAGCAGAGATTTGGGCCAAGGTGATGAGGAGAATTTGAGGAAGTGATTCAATCAGATCAACAGTGTTCAGAGTTCAGATGTCACAACTTGTAAATGATTGTCCAATGTCACATTGGAGCCTGGGCTTCTCTTTAGGAAAGGTCTTGAGTTTCTATGTGAAGCACCTGCATTTCTCCAATGTATTTATTAGTTATTATTATTATTATTAACATATTATTAGTACAATATATATAACATAATCTGTTATTAATTGTTTTTTATTGTCTGCTTCCCCTCACTAGAATGTAAGTTCCCAGAGGGCAGCTTCTTTGTTTTGTTCATCGTTATATTCAGGTGCCTAGACCAGTGCCTGGCACATAGTTGGTCCTTAATAAGTGTTTGTTGAATAAACGAACACATTTATTCTTTTCCTTGCTGTATGAGAATTCAACTCTCTTCTATTTCTGCACCTACACACTACTCACTGCTGCCCCAGGAATTCTTAGAGCGGCTTGGCAACATCTTTCTTCTCTAGGGCCCTCTCAGAACAGGGACAATTGCAAATATTTGATTTCCACCCCCTTTCTTCAAGTGAGAAAGCTGTAAACAGTGATATGGCAGTCTCCACTGGCTTCCTGCACGATGCCAGTGACGGTTTACTGCAAAGGGCAAGGCCTGGGATTGAACGTAAACAAACACAGCCCATGAGTTTAAAATAGACCATTGAGCAGCTCACAAAATAGGCCCCTTGTTTTTAAAAGAGCAGTGGACGCTCTCAAGAAATAATAAGAAATAATAAGTCTGGAAGCGGGATAGAAAGCTCTGATGCTTTCTGGCTGCGTTTGTCCTTCGAACTTTATTTGCGTTTGGCACGCCTGTGACTGAGCCGCTGCCAGCTGTAGCCAGGGTCCGCAGGCAATGGAAAGTTTATCTGGGCTGCTGGAGGGAAATGGAAATCTCTTTGAGAAAAGTGCAACATGCTTGTTGTGTTAATTTCTAAGAGACATAGACTCCCTTTGCAAAGGGAGTCCGGGAGTCCGGTGTGTGTCCCAAGAGGAACGTGAGATTTGAGGATTGACAAAAGAGGGTTCTAGAACGTGTGTGACCTACAGACATTTTCTTAACATCACCATGCCCAGGTTTTCTCATCTGCAGAAAAGAGTCATTAATACCTACCTCACAGAGTTGTTTCAGAACTAAACGATATGAAAGTAAATTCCATGAGTTTCGGCCTTGCTCAGTTGTGTTTACTTCTCTACACCCAGGGCCTTACACCATGCCTGGCCTCTGATGGGTGACAGCATTGGTTACCCCCTTCTATGAAGGAGCAGTAGAGGACAGCAGAGTTCCTTTGCCAGCAGTTTGAAGGCATAATAGCATTTTTTTCCTTTTCTTCCCTCCAGAATCTTTATTCTTTTAAAAAAAGTAAACATGCTCCCACAAATAATATATTAGCACATTCTCATTGTAAAAAATTTAAACAATTAAGAAATATATTGTCACTTCTCCCTAAAGTAACCATTGTGGGAGTGTATCCTTCTAGAGACCATATATCGCTATCATCTGTATCTGTATCTCTATTTTTATCTATCATGTATTTCTGTAGCTACATACCTATCTGACTGTCTGTCTATCTACCTACCCGTGATGGTTAATTTTGTATGTCAATTTGACTGGGCCACAGTACACAGATATTTGGTGAAATATTATCCTAGATATTCTGTGAAGGTGTTTTTTGGATGAGATTAACATTTAAATTTGTGGGCTTCCAGTAAAGCAGATTGCCTTCCACAGTGGGGGTGGGTCTCACCCAATCAGTGGAGGCCTTAACAGAGCAAAGACTGACCTCCCCTGAAGAAGAAGGAATCTGCTAGCAAAGTGCCTTTAGGTTCAAACTGCAACTCTTCCCTGGGTCTCCAGCCTGCCAGCCTACTCTGCAGATTTTGGACTTACCAAGCCTGCACAATTGCATGAGCCAATTTCTTAAAATAAATTTTCTCTCTCTCTCTATGTATATACACATCCTGTTGGTTCTGTTTCTCTGGAGAACCCTAATACCCTACCTATGTATCTGTCTATGTATCTATGTATCTATCTATGCACCTATCTTATTCTATCCTATCCTATCTTTTCATCAATTCATCTGTCTATTCATCCATCCATAGCAGGATAATTTATTGAGATATTAATTTTGTTACATTCTTATTCTGTTATCCTCTCCCACTCTAAGAAGGCAGCCAGCTTTGTACTGTAAAGTCAAAACAGAGTTTGTCTGCCCCCAACCTCTTTCTGAAACCTCCAGCAACTTGATGAGATTATTACTTGGGGATGGAGGCATGGTAGAATGGGAAAAGAGGCAGAAGCTCTGAAATGGGGAGATAGGGAGATGCCCCAAGACCAGGGACAGGTTTCATGGGTTGGGACCTTGTCCACACCATCACCTTTTCCATAGGCAGGGACAGGGCACATAAGTTGTCTCACATGCCCAAAGAGGCACTTTAGTCAGACTCTTCTACAGAGACTCCCTTGCCCAAAGATGATATAACGATTCCTGTGTCTTTTGGATAATGTAATGACAAGAGTAGACCAAAGGCTGGAGAAGCCACATGGAAAGTCTTGTTTTGTATGACCCTGGAACCTTGGCACAACACAAGGGTGGGAAGTGGGGAGATGCAAGTCAAAATAATGACTGGTATTATATATAGCCTTCCAGCTATGATACCATTTATGTAAAAAAAAGTGTATGTACTATACATATAGTTTTGAGTATTTGAAGTGTTACTTTTTGTTTTGGAATGTTCAAGTCTTTAAAGTGGGACTTACATTTTTCATTTACTAAATCTTGGAAAGCTGTCCATAACTTTATATCATTCTTTTAAATATTCTGTAAAATATTCCATATTACTGATGTGCCTTAATTCATATAAACTATTTTCTATTGATAAATATGTAGATTGTTTCCATTTCTTCTGTTGTAAACAATACTCTAGTGAACATCCTTCAATATTGGGTAAGTATTCCCAATTGCCTGAAAAACTGAACCTCATCTCCTCCCAGAATTCTGTTCCACTTTCAGATGCCTACAGGAGCCCACTCTGTGATAGACTCGGTGGGGAATCCAGAACAGACAGAAGAAACTGTTCTCCCTGCTGGAGCCTGTGATCTTATAAAGAAAGTAAGACCTGAAGAACAAGAGACTTCTCTCTGTAGCCGCAGGACATCATGGGGTGAGAAAGCAGGACTGATGACATAATTTGGGGAGTCGTAAGAGATTGAGGCTTTTTGTATATGGGAACAGAACTTCCGCTGATTAACCCCACACCTTCTTTGATACTTCCTCGGAACACATGAATGTGCCGCGTAGCAGGCTCCCCTCTATAGTTATTCTCAAGCTGTTTACCTTTCTTTATTTCCCTTCAGAGTTACTACCTTTTTTAAAGAATAAAGACTTGACAGAGCTAAATCCCAGGCCCCAGCCCTCTGGCAAGTTTGTGTGGATCATTCCTGTGCATACTTTTGTACTTGTACTTTATATATATATATGTTTCTGTAAATAATATAAACTATTGTTTTATGTGTTTTAAAATTTTATAGATCTTTTCAGCAAGATGTAAACACGCGTGGCCAGAGACTTGGTCTTTCTTTGTAAACCTACCAGCCTTACTGAGTAGTCAGTGTGGTATCTGTGCTTGACTAGATTTGAGAAGGTGGAACCTGGGAGGCCACCGCACCTTCCTGCCTTGTGCTCACTCCACCCCTCTCTCCTGGCGCCTCTCTCCTCAGATCCCTCCTCCAGGGCCTGACATTATTTCTGAAGGTTTTTGAAAGACTCTGGGCCAAGATCTTAGCTCATAAAAACTCAAAGGTCCGTTCTCCAAGGAGCCTTTTCACGGGGAAACACCTGAGAACGAACATTTAAAAGCTAAGGAATGAGTGCATCTCTAGTGAGCAAATTCCGAGAGTGGACGGGAACATTTTGGGCCCATTTTTGGAGTGCCCCGGAAGTGAAACCCCGTGAGGGGAGGCGGCTCTGCTTCCCTCTTTGGCTAACGTTGGTAACCAGATGTGGAGAGGAAGATGCCACTCATTTTGGCTGTCTCAAATCAAGAAAAAGGCTCTCACTGATGGGGCTAGTTAGAAAAAGCCCATACTTGGTCCCCTCATGATAAAATGAGGTAAAAAAGTACTATCATCCTTTTTGGACAACCTTGTCTCCAGGCAGAGTGGAAAAGTGGAAAAGGGAGGATGAAACCCCCACAGCCCTCTGACTCGAAAATGCACTGGGCTGTCAGTTCCTCTGGTCCCGGATGAAGGCGCCAATTCCTCCCGGGCACAAAAGATGAAGTAGCAGGGCCTCCTTTTTCCTTCGCTGCTTTCCTCCCTTCCTTCCTCTTTCTTTCATTCTTTCTTTCCAAATATCTGGGAAATGTGAAACTTCTTGTTTCATATACTTGCACTTTTGTATGATTTGATTTGATCTGCTCATTTGTTTTAAGCTGAAGGAATGCTTGTGTTGGCACAGGTCTTTTTGTGTCAGTAAAAGGAAGCAACACAGAAAAGAGGTACAAAAATTTCCCTTTTGATATGAGAACAATCTGTCATAAGATTCCGCGCACCAAATACCCAGCCTCCGGGAGAGTATTTTTGCCATCAGCCTTGTCACCCAAGACTCCATTTTTTCCCTCTTTTCTTCCCTTCCCTCCTCTGCCGTCACTTTTGCATGTGTGTCTGAATACAATAAAGTTGCTTTGAGCTTTTTTTTCTTTTTCCACTTATTCAACAACTTTCAAGTGGAGAAAAATTTGGGTCTTTTAATTTCATTTTTTTTTTTTTTTTTATGTGTGTCTCTCCTTTCTGTTTGCTAAACAGTAATTGCGGATCTTCCTGACCACCTTTAATACTCCCAGCTAATTATCCTGAAATAAATCTCTTTCAAGCCCGCATGCCAGCAGTTCTGGGATCCGAGAGGCTCTTTCAGCTCCTGGCTGCCTGTCACTCAAAGGGGCCTCAGCTGCAACTTGGAATGATGAGTATTAACCTCCCGCTGGGAAGATTCACCCAATCTCCCCACTTCCAACAGCAGCTCCTGGGGCTGCACCACGCTCCTACCTGTTAGCCTAAGCTGGGATTTTCTTTTTCTAACGCTGTGATTTTGAAAAGTGGAGGAGGATTCCTGGGAGAAAGACACTCAGTTAACCTTCTCCTAATTGCCATTCAAGATGGAAAAGGGAGAGAAAGATGGTGGCTGTCCCAGGAGGGCAGCTGGGCCGTGGAGTGGCCTGCGGCCTTGCCAGGAATCGCGCTGGACTGTTGGTGAGTGTGTGTGAGAGTATTCTGGACCCAGGGTCCATGTTCATAGACTCCTACCTGAGGGCAGTTGAAGGCTGGTGTCTGGGGACGGGCCTCAATTTGGACGTCCTCTCTGATGTCCTCCCTCCTCCTCAAATGTCCCTCAGTGATATCCTTTTGGTAATTCACTGGGTTCCCCTTCCTCCAACCTCTGCTATTCCCTTCCAGATTTTCTCTTGCCTTGTTCAGCAAGATTCATCATTTCTTGTTGATTGCTAGCCTGTTTATTTGTTCAGAATTTTGTGGCTGGTCCCATTTGCCTCTTCTGGGTGAGGCAGTGCTCTCCTCTCACTCTTGTTTCCCTTCTGATTCCAGAGGCTTCCCAGCTTTCTTACCAGATCCTTCTGGTGAGGTAAGGAAATGGCTACTTGGGCAGGACCCATAGCATAGTGAGTAATAGCACGGGTTCTGAAGTGACACTACCCAACGCCTGGCAAAGAGTGATGGTCTAGTTAAATGAGTGAATGGATGAGTAAATCATAACATAAAATAACATGTCTTGTCCCCAAATATTAGGTCATCTTCTTCCTAGATTGACTTCTCTGAAACCTTTTCTTTCCATGCTGTGGAAGACTAATTATTTACCAATAGCCAGTTCTCCTCTTCCTGTGGGAAGAATTCTACTTCCTGGACACTGACAGACGTGGTCACATGACTTGCTTGGGTCAATAAATGTTAACTAAAGCCAATGTATGTCACTTCTAGGTGGAAGCTGTGAGAACCTAGTATTCTCTTTTCCTTCTGTCACGTTTGTTGACGAAGTTCCAGATAGTGGCTGGTTCATGAGCTTGGATCTTGGGGTGAGAACCCTCAGTTGATCTGCCATGGATGTGTGGTGTGAACAAGAAATAAACATTTTTAGTCTTATGTCACTGAGGTTTGGGGTTTTTTAAATGACTGCAGCATAATCTAACCTATCCTGACTGATACTAAATGTACAATTTTTACCTGCCTCTGAATAAAGATCTTTTTCTACTTAGCTGGCCACTTACTCTTTTCAGTGTTGCAAATTAGATATCAGAAACCCAAATCCTGGCCAAAGGGAAAGAGAAATGTTTTTGTTTAGAAGCTTGAATTAGATAGGTAAGTTTTACATCATCACTGGATCCCTAGTAAATTATGTGGAACATGAAATAACTCCTGTGTCTATGTATCTTGTCTGAGGATAGGAGAGCAGGACTACCACATACAGTTGCAAGGTTGTGCACCGAATAGCTAAGGGGCAGAACGTTCTCAAAGACCACAATGTAAATGGCTGGGCATATCCTTTTTTTTTTTTTTTTATAATTTTATTTATTTATTTATTTTTGTTCCCCCAAAGCCCCAGTAGATAGTTGTATGTCATAGTTGACCATCCTTCTAGTTGCTGTATGTGGGATGCGGCCTCAGCACGGCTGGAGAAGCAGTGCGTCGGTGTGCGCCCGGGATCCGAACCCAGGCCGCCAGCAGCAGAGCGTGAGCACTTAACCACTAAGCCATGGGGCCGGCCCTGGGCATATCCTTTGCTAGGCTCCTCTATGCTTACAAGAAATTGTCAGGAGCCAGGGAACAATTGTGCATTGCACTATCAGTACAAAACCAGAGAGTTCATTCTAAATGATGCCCTGGACATTGCCAAAGTCCTCCAGGAAATTATAATAGAAGGACCCCTTACCATGTTGCATCTTTGACACAATTCAAACAAAATGTGAGTGCCTGATACTTCCAGGCTTCCTGCCATTCTCATTTGCCTCTTTACCTCAGCTCCAGGGAGGCCCCTTGGACTTGTGCTGCGTTTTATTTTTGAGCACTGTTTTTCTGATTTTCCCTTTTTGTGGGCTGTGCCTTCTGGGCCTGTCCAATAGGGGGAGCTCAGTCGATTTCACCCTGCATCCACCCCCTCTGGACTTTCCTCCTCCCTTTGGTTCCTGCCTTGGGTGACTTGCATCTGCCACACCCTTGGTCTTGATTGGTCAAGGGTCTGCCCTAAAACAGTGGTATTTTAATCCCAGTGAGCACTGGTTAAACATTGCAATGTGTAGTCACATGTTGGTCTTGGGTTTTCTTTCTCTAGGAGTGTTCCAGCTTCAAATTCTAGCATGTGGCATAGAATGAATACTATTAACTGCCAGAAGAATCCTTTGTGGCTGAATATTTCCTGCATCTGTAAGTCATCCTCCTACCGCCTGCTATGACAGTTATGCAAGTGACCTTTGAATTTCACGATTAAAAACATTTATGACATTGTAATCCACTCCATCCATGGAAATGTACCACATTGAGATTGTGAAATCATAGAATAAGTGAAAAACAATCATCAATGAAAGCAATAAGAAAATGATGGTTTGACCTGAAGGGCACTGTGTTGTAATAGCAAGAGCTCCAATCCCAGCTCTGCCACTGACTGTGTGACCTTGCACAGATCTCTTAACTTCTCTGGGCCTTAGTTTTCCTATCTATAAAATGTGAAATGATCCTTTCCAGTTCTAGCATTTTACAATTCTGGAAGGTAATGTTTATGAATATTAAATCATATTAACTTCAAAAATGTATTTCCAGGTATGGTCATTGCTTAGGCTCCCTGGGAGATTCTTATTATTGCTTTTGATAACCTTTTTGTTGGGCTGATTTTTGTCCCTTAAAACGTTCTTCTCAGCAATCTTGTGAAATTAGCAAGGGCAGTTATCTCCATTTCACAATTGAGACCTATTGAGATTATATACTTTGTCCAAAATTATGTAGGCCCTTTAGTAGTGGAAGTTGGATCAGAACCCAGAAATCCAGACTCTTATACCCCGTATTAGACAAGAAGCAGTTGTCTATCTCGTGTTATTACTAGAGTGGGAATTATTGAGACACGCTCTACCATAACTCAGTTCAATCAATACTAATTGAATATATTTTATATGTTTAGTGATGAGTAAAGTGTGTTCTCTAGCATCAAAGAAGGTATGGTCTTTTGAGGGTCAGTTACATAAACAGATGTAGGAAGAGCTATGATAAAGGTATTTTCAGGACTTCCTTTTCCAATCAGGATGGAGTAGGAAGGACGAGGTTTATCCTCCCACCCAAAACAACTGTAAAACTGGACAAAATATGTGAGATAATGGCTTTCAAGTCATTATACATAAGGCAACAAAAGACAGTATCCCTGAAATATGAGAAACAAATGAAGTGTGCCTTATGATCACTCTGGCTTATTGTCTGAGGAGAGTTTCCAGGCCATGGTACAGGGAACGAAAACCCAGTGGATGCCAACAGTTCCTCTGAGTTTAGAAAACATAGCTGGAAGTCTGAGGAGAAAGAATGGCTAGAGTGCACAGGGCAGGGTAGCAGAGTGGAGACTTTCATAGAGAAAGAGCTCTAGAGACCTGTAGAGGGTTACACCAAATCGTCAGGTGAGTGGTACTAATCAGTACATGCATGTGAGGAAACTACTCAAGGCTAGAGAAAGAATCACCTAAAAGGATTAGAGGAAACATATCTTTGAAAATCATACAAGGGCAGGAATAGTTCTTGTTTCCATTATCCAGAGTAGAAAACCTCATAATTCACAGGATATTTGAGTTGAATACTCAGAAGAGTTTTGTCTCAGTAGTGGAAAAAATTAGCCCAAGATTAAATGTTGATCCCACCCAATGAAACTTTAAAAATAAAAAGATCTAAAAGAATCAACCTGTTTCCAAGCAACTTAACTGTGTCACAGAAAAATGCTCTAAATCCTTCAGGAATATAAAAATATCCAGTAACCAACAAGGTAAAATTCATAATGTCTAGCAATCTGATAAAGGAGTGCAAAGAAGCAGGAAAACATGACCCATAGTGAAGAGAAAAATCTATCAATGGAAACCAAATAAGAAATTACACAGATGATAGAATTTATAGACAAGGACATTAAAATAGTTATAACTTCTTTAAGTTTATAAATTCAAGAAATTAACATCATTATTGAGCATGTTAAGTAGAGACATGGAAGATATACAAACTACAGTGTCTCAGCTGAAAAACATACTGGATGAGATGAACAGCAGATTAGACATTGTAGAAGAAAATGTCAGTGAACTTGAAGACATAGCAATAGAAACTATCCAAAATAAAACACAGAGAGAAAAACAGACTGAAAAAAAAAGACAAAAAAACAAAAAAGAGCACCAGTGAATAGTGAGACAACTTCTTGTGGTCTCATATATGTGTAAGTGGAGTCCTTAAAGGGGAAGAGAGAAGACAGAAAAAAATATTTGAAGAAACAATGTATAAAATTTTCCGTTAGAAACGAGAAACTTAGTGGGAAATGGAAGTATATAGTTGTAAGATACTTCTATTATATGTGAAGAGATATATCACTCAAAGGTAGAGTGTGATAAGTTAAAGATGAATAGGGTAAAATCTAAAGGAACTACTAAAATAATATAGTTATAGCTAGTGGAATCATAATAATCATAAGAAATATGCAATTAATCCAAAAGAACGTGGGAAAGAAGTAAAAGGGAACAGATGGGACAAATAGAAAACCAATAACAACATGATAGATTAAAATCCAACCATATCATTAATCAGAGTAAATGTAAATGGTCCAAAAATCTCAATCAAAAGGCAGAAATTTTTAGATTTGATAAAAAATCAAGACCCAACTGTATATTGCCTATAAGAAATCCACTTTAGATTAAAGACACAAATAAGTCAAAAGTAATAGTATGGAACAAGGTGTATCATGCCAACACTAATTAAAAAAAACCAGGAATGGCTATTTTAGTATCAGACAAAGTAGATTTCTGAACAAAGAATATTACCAAGAATAAAGAGAGTCTGGAGATGAGTGATAAAAGTGCCAGTTCCTCAGTAGGATATAACAATCCTAAACATACAAGAAACAAAAACTGAGAGCACTGAAAGAAGAAATGGATACACAGTCATAGTCACAAACTTCAACACTCCTTTCCCAGTACTTGATGGAACAAGGAGACAGAAAATCGGTAAAGATATGGGAGACTTGGACAGCACTATAAACCAGCTTATTCTAACTGACATTTATAGATCACAACACCCAACAACAGCAGATTACATGTTCTTTCTAAGTTTACAAGGAATATTTTTTACCAAGATAGACCATATTCTGGACCATAAAACAAGCCTCAACAAATTTGTTACGATTCAAATCAAAGTATGTTCTCTGACCATGAGGGAAGTAAATTAGAACCAAATAACAGAAAGATATTTTGAAAACCCTCAAATATTTGAAAATTAAACAGCACACTTAAAGATACCCATGGGTCAAAGAAGTAATGAAAAGGGAAATTAAAAAGTATTTCAAATTGAGCAAAAATGAAAAAATATATATCAAAATTTGTGAGAAACAGTTAACATAGTATTAAAGGGAAATTTATAGTACTAAATGTCTATATTAGAAAAGAAAAAAAAGTTACAAACCAATGACCTTAAAAAAGAGAAATTAAAATTGAGAAATTAAAAAGAGAAGGACAAATGAAACCCAAAGTAAAGAGAAAAAGGAGTATTAGACATCACAATGGAAATTAATTTAAAAGATAACAGAGAAATAATAGAGATAAATCAATGAAAGTAAAAGCTGATTCTTTGTAAAGATCAATAAAATTGACGCATCTCTAGTAAGACTGATCAGGAAAAAAAGAAGACACAGATTACCACTATCGGAAATGAGAAAGGTAGTATCACTATGGATTTTACAGATACTTAAAGGATAATCAAGGAAAGCTTTATGCCAATATATTCTACAACTTATATTAAAAGCACAAATTCCTTGAAAGATACAAACTACCAAAGCTCATTCAAGAAGAAATAGGTAAACTTAATAACTCTATATAAAAGAAATTGAATTTATAGTTTAAAACCTTCCCACAAAGAAAACTCCAGGGCCAGAGAACTTCATGAAGAAATTCTATTGAACATTTAGGGAAGAAAAATAATATCACTTCTACACAAACTTTTCCATAAAATTGAAGAGGAGAAAATATTCTTCAAGCCAGTCTGAGACAGCATGACAGTGATACCATAACCAGACAAAGAGATTACAAGAAAATAACTACAGACCAATAGTACTCATGATCACAGAGGCAAAATTCTTACTGAAACTTTAGCAATCAAATCCAATAATATATAAAAAATATATATAACATATAAATATATATTTATATATTTTTATTATATATAAAAATATATAAAAAGATAATACATCACAACCAAGTGGTGTTTATCTCAGGAATGCAATGTTGATTTAACATTTGAAAATCAAACAATTGAATTCACCAATTTAGTGATTTAAATTTTAGGAATTTTACATGATGTGAACATCTCAATAGATGCGAAACAAAACAAACCCAAAACATGTTGACAAAATTCAACTCCATTGCTGATATAAGCATCTTTTAAACCAAGAATAGAAGTAAACTTCCTAACAATAATGGGCATCTTTGAAAAACCTAACATCACATTTAATGGTAACAGACTGAATGCTTTTCCCCTAAGCTCAAGAACAAAACAAGAATGTCCATTCTTCTAGTCAACATTTTACTGGAAGTTCTAGGCAGTACAGTGGGGCAAGAGAAAGAAAAAAAGATCTCCAGATAAGAAAGGAAGAAGTAAAACTTCTTTCCATGTTGTGCATGGCATAAATGCCTATGTAGAAAAATCCCATGAAATCTACAAAAAAGGTACTAGAACTAAAATGAATTTAACAAAGTTGCAGGATAAAAGATCAATATACATAATTTAGTTACATTTCTTATGACAAGGTTTTTTTTGTGTGTGTGTGTGTGAGGAAGATCAGCCCTGAGCTAACATCCGTGCTAATCCTCCTCTTTTTGCTGAGAAAGACCGGCTCTGAGCTAACATCCATTGCCTAATCCTCCTCCTTTTTTTTCCCCCAAAGCCCCCCAATAGATGGTTGTACGTCATAGTTGCACATCCTTCTAGTTGCTGTATGTGGGACAGGGCCTCAGCATGGCCGGAGAAGCGGTGCGTCGGTGCACGCCCGGGATCCGAACCCGGGGCGCCAGTAGCGGAGCACGCGCACTTAACTGCCAAGCCACGGGGCCGGCCCCCAGTTACATTTCTATATGCTAACAACAAACAGAAATTGAAATAAAAAATACCATTTACAATAGCATTAAGAATATGAAGTACTGTGGACAAATACAATAAAAATTGTGCAAGACCTGTACTCCAAAAGCTACAAAACAATGCTAAGAGAAATTAAGGAATAAATTGAGGAGGACATAAATAACTGGAGAGCTATACCATGCTCATGGATTGAGAGATTCCATATTGTTAAGATTCTCTCCATGTGATCTATAAGTCCAATCAAAATCCCAACAGGTTTTTTTTTTTTTTTTTGGTAGAAAATGACAAGCTGATCCTTATGTTTATGTGGAAATGCAAAGGACCTAGAATACCCAAAACAACTTTGAAAAAGAAGAACAATGTAGGAGAATTTATTATGAAGCAAAGGTAACCAAGACAGTGTGGTATTGGCATAAAGATTAAACAAGTAGGTCAGTGGAACAGAATAGAGTTGAGAGACAGACATGTATATGTCAACTGATTTCTGACAAATGTTCAAAGACAATGGAGTGGTGAGAGAATATTCTTTTCAATAAATGATGCTGGAACAATTGTATATCCATATGAAAAAACAAAAACAGAAAGAACTTCAACTCTCACTTCACACTGTGTGCAAAAATTAACTCAAAATGCATCATAGACCTAATTATAAAACCTAAAAAAAAATGTAGAAGAAAACATAGAAGGACATCTGTTGACCTAGGGTTACACAAAGATTTCTTAGATATGACATGAAAAGCATGATTCATAAGGGAAAAAACATTGACAAAAAGGATTCAATCAAAATTGAGAAGTGCTGCTCTTCAAAAGTCACTATTAAGAGAATGAAAAGACAAGCTACAGACCGGGAGAAAATATTTGTAAATCACTTATCTGATTAAGAACTTGTATCCAAAATATATAAAGAATTTCAACATTCAATTATAAGAAAATAACCCTTACTCCCTTGGGTAAAAGATTTAAATAGACATTTTACCAAAAAAGATATATTGATGACTAATAAGTCCATGCCTATTGGTCAACGTTGTAAGTCATAAGGGAAATACAAATTAAAACCACAATGACATACCACTGTACATCTATAAGAATGTCTATAATAAAAATTACTGATTATGCTAAGTGTTGGCAGGATATATGTAGCCGCTGGAACTCTTATACACTGCTGGTAGGGATGTAAAATTTAAAACAATTTTGAAAACAGTTTGGCAATTAAACTGCATTTTTTACTAAGTCCTTTAGGTGATTCCGATGCAGATAAGTCATGGGCCACAGTAGAGAAACATTGGTCAAAGTCTTGACAACATCAAAATCTCCTATCTCTCTTCAAGCTTGGCTTATGTTTGGTTCTCTTGGTTGAGGTCCATAGTTTACCTGGCTTAACTCTGTAGTATCTTCTTATTAGATAAGACAGAGCTGCCTGCCTTTGGACAGAATCAATGCTCTGAAATACTGTTACAACATTGGGTCCGGGAATAACCCCAGCAGTGTAATTATAGCCACAAGGTCAACCTCTTAGTCACTAGTCCAGGCCCTGCCCTCCCTAGGGAACATCCATCCCTCTTAAACCTTTTCAGACAAGTGGAGGCTGGGCTTTTGGAGCCCCAGGGCAGGAAGGTTCTCCAGCTTTGCTCACCTGAGGGCTCTGGTGCCAGGAACTGTTGTTAGGCAGGAAGTTCGTCTTGGGGTTTCACAGTCTTCCTCCTGTGGCTGCCCTTGAGGGCTGTGACTTCGCAGTTATTTAATGGATCAAGTTGCTCCTCTACTTAAAACCTTTGGAAGCTTTCCACGGCTGGCAGGGTAAAACCAAAACTCCTGATCTTAACCAACAGGCTCTGCATGATCTCTGCCCTGACTGGTCTCCTACTGCACCTCCACCGAGCAGCAGCCAACCTTGGACTTAGCTCTTGGTGCTCAAACACACCAAGAAGTCCCTTCCCACCTCAGGCCTCTCTCATGCATTTCCCTCTTTCTAAAAGCTTTCTTTGGCTGCTATGTGGCTGGTTCCTCTCATTCCTTTATACCTCGTCAAGATGTCACCTCCTGAGGAGACCTTCCCTGACCACCCATCTGAGATTGGCTCTCTCTTCTCCCCAGTTATTCTTTGTCCCATTTCTCATCACAAGTTGTAACTGTGTTGTTCAACTTTTCATGTTGTCCTCACTAGAATGTGAGCTCCGTTAGGGTAGGATCGTGTCTGCTTTGCTCACTGTTATATCATCATTATTGGTTGAATAAATGAATTTCTCCTCCAAGATCCTCTAATTTTTACAAGTACTATGTCAATGGGCTAAATAGCATTCTTTCAGCTGAAGGCCTTGGGCACCAGTATTTTAAAAATTGTTACTAAAAGCTCTTTGTTTAATGAGTGACAACTCCCCCTGCCCATCCCCCCCTCCCCTCCCCTGGAAAAAACAACCACTTTTGAGCACAACAAGACAGAGCAAAGCATTCAGTGCAGATAGAGGTCAACAGATACATGTTCGCTACCAAAGAATCTTCCCTGTCGTGTTCATGCAGGAGTCCAGTCTAATCTGGGGAAAATGGTTCAAAAATTGAGTTCAGGGTTTAGTTGTCTTGTCCTAGCTTTAAGCCTCTCTGGTCTGATTTTTGGTAGGGTTCCAAGCAGGACTGGGCTCCTGGCAGTCTGGTTGGGCTGGGCCATGGCTAGATGACCTGTGACTTCTTGGCTTTTCCAGGCAGACGGGAAGTGAGTGATTGTTCTTGTTCCTATGGTGTGGAGAGCACCACACATGTGCAAGTTCTGAAGCCAAGAATGTGGGTCATGGTCATGACTGCTCTTCTTTTTGTTGCTGAGTTTGAGATTTAAAATTAATGAAGCCAGAAGCCTAATGGCAGGTGTTACTCTGTGCCACAGGGAGGTTTGACCCTGGGGGTGAAAAGCTGAACTTCCTTGAAGGAGATGCAATTGTGGAATTTTTTTGACTCCATACTTTTTCACTCAGCACATTTTCATTTTACTTCCTATTGTTGTCTTTCTCCTTCTTTTCCTCTGCCTTTCTCTCTCTTCCATTTCATTTTTCCTAGATTTTTTCCCCCTTCATATCCAGTTCTCTTTTTAGTTTCCTTCTCTCCATTTCTTTCCTTTCTATCTCTGTGACTCACCTCATGTCCTTTTCATTTTCTTCCCCTTCTTCCTTTCCTTATCTTCATTTAAGATGATCCTGTGAAGACTGGGACATTCTCTTCTCATCACTTTGAATCAAGCCCAATGGTGACTGGCTATATTAATGCCTATTTATTAATTGAAAATGATATACTTTTCCAGTCAACTGAATATTTTTATCATTGTGAATAAATTTATCATTGTGTCCCTCATTATCTTAATGAATGATTTTTGCCTTAAATTCTGCTTTAATATTAATTTAGCTATGACAGCTTTGTTTTGGTTAGTATTTACATAGTATATCTTTTTCCGTCTTTTCAATCTTTTTATATGATTATATTCAATGAGTGTCACTTGTAGGCAGCATATATTTTTGGAGTTTTGGGTTTTTATCCTGTCTGATAATCTTTCTCTTTTAATTGGAGCATTTTGTCCATTTGCCTTTTAATGTATTTATGGATATATTTGGGTTTAAATCTACACATTTACTATTTGTTTTTATATTTGTCTCACCTATAGTATTCCATGTTCTCTCTTTTCTTTTGGGTTTATTATTTATTTATGATTTCACTTTCTATCTCTCTTAGCTTGTTAGTTATATTTTTGTGATTATTACAGTTATATTTTTGGTGATAATTATAGTAGTTATTCAAAAAATTTACATATACATTTTGATATAATCAGTATAAAATAAAGGAGAACTGTCATCACTTACTGGTTAAAGCAAATACCCTAAAATACTGTATATTTTCCCCCCTCAACTTATATGCTACTATGATTATGAATTTTAATTTATAGATGTTTTAAAACTTACAAACCAAAATTATTATTGTTTTATATAGTAATTATTCATTTAGCTTACCCACATATTTACCCTTTCTGTTGCCCTTCATGTCTTCCTGCATCTTTAAGCTTCCATATGGGACCATTTTCCTTCTGTGTATAGATATTTCCTTTAGTTCAAGTCTACTGACAAATTCTCTCAGTTTTTGTTTGGGTGAAAAGTATCTTGATCTCACTGACATTTTTCAAGGATATGTTAGCTGGGTATAGAATTTTAGAATGGCAATTATTTTTCAGCACTTTTAAGATATTGTTACGTTATTTTCAGACTTGTGCTGTCTCAGATGGGAAGTCAGATGTGAGTTCTCTTGTTGCTTCTGTAATTTTTCTTGCTTTAATTCAAAGACTCTCCTTTTTTTGTTAATCGTCAGTTTTTTTTCTGATGAGTAGGTACGATTTAAAAACAAATTTTATTTGGTATTTAACCTGCTTGATAGTCATTGTGAGTGCTTCTTGAATTTGTGCTTTTTTGCGTTTCTGCAGTTTGGGAAAATGCTCTTCAATATTGCTCTTCCTCCATTCTCTCTCTCTTCTCCTTCTATGACAACAGTTAGATTTCTTAGACCTTTTCTTCTTGTGCAATAAGTCTTGATTTATTGTATGCTCTTTTCTCTGTTTTCCATCCTTTTATCTTTCAGTGCTTTGTTCTGGACATTTTCTTCTGACTTATTTTCTAGTTCACCAATTGACTTCTCAATTGAATTTAATCTGTTGTTAAAACCATCTATTGATTTAAAAATTTTATTGTATTTTTTAGTTTTAGTACTGTATTTTTTAGTGTATTTATTTCCTTCATAGTTTCCATTCGATTGTCAGAATTTTCCATCTTGGCTTTAAATTCCTTGAATATATTAGGCATAGTTTTTAAAAAAAATCTGTGTCTGATAATTGTTATTGGAGACCTACTGTATGCCTGGTTATTTTTGATTAAGTACCAGATATTGCATATGAAAAAAATTAGACATAATTTGAAGCTTAGCATAGAAGTATCTTACTTTAGAGATGAATTAATTTACCTCTTACTGGAAGCTAGGGGCCCTTAGAAATAGAAGATCACCTTAATCTAATCGGGGATGGATAGTTCAAACTTGGCTTTTGGTCCCTGTGACGACTGGTCTATTTTTGATTCAACCTTGCTCCTAGGATAAGGTTATGTCCCTTTCATGTCCTAACCCAAAACTCAGGGGTTTACTAGCTCCTTTGTCTTGATGGATCCCGAACTTGAATTTTTTTCTGTTTCTGCAAGACAATCTGTCAAAAGGTCTGTTAAGTTTTACACCTCTCAGCCACCTGTACTGGAGTTGGCTGAGCCCCTAGAGTCTGGGGGAAAAGTGGTCTCAAATGCAAGACTGACTTCTCTGGGTTTCCTTTTTATTCTTCAATCTAGGTCCTGTAATTCTTCCCTGTCTTGGACTATCTCCAGTGCCAGATAATTTTTATATGTTGCTCAGATTTTCTGGTTGTTCTTTGCATGAAGCTTTGTCTAAGTTTCCTAGTCTGCCAATAGAAGCAGGCACTGCTATTATGTTGTTGTGTAATCCTGGACAAATAATTTCCCATCTCTAGACCTCATTTTCACTTCTATGTGATAAAAGGATTAGACTGGAAGACCTCCCCAAATCCATCTTTCAGCCAGTGTCGGCATTATTTTTTGATCTGTAGGCTCTATGCATCAGACCTGTGGGTTAGACTGTCAGTTTTATTGGGAAGGCTCAGTTCTTCCTACATAGCACTGGCATCCTGCCCCACCTGGTCAAGGTAACTAGGAAGGCTTTGGAATGATGGCGATGAGCACGTTTGTTACTTTTTGGAGATTGAAAACATGTACTATAATGCTAGAATACAGCTGGCTTGCAATAAATACTCTCCTATCCATATTGGTGTGAAATGTAGGCAGGGATGTTTCATTTTCCTCTCAACCCAGAAGTAGGAAGGAATCCCCAGGGCTATTTATCACAGTCAGAAGGGAGATAAATAAAGAACAGGGATGTTGCTAATTTACTCAAACTCCAAACTCAAAGTCCCTTTGATGGAGCAGGGGCACTGGGAGAGCCCTAATGTAGGATTTCTGGTGAACCATCTGAAGGGTCTGCCACTCATCTCATTCTACATGAGCGCGCGCGCGCACGCACGCACGCGTGCACACACACACTCCCCCAAACATGTGTGCTTAATGATGACCACATTACAAATGGACACATCTGGTGGAAAGAGTTTCCAATAGGAATTTCAAAGCACTATCACTTTCATTCTAAATGGCTAATTTAGCTACATTTTGCCTCTGGTTCTTTATTTTGAAGAGTGCTTAGAACATCGTTGGTTTTTAATATACTCTCGCAGAGTTCCAGCTCTGAGGAAAATCTTCTTGCAATACTACTTTAGCTCCCTTTGGGTTAAGAGCACAGACTCTGGGGCCAAATTCCCTGGGTTCAAATCCTGGCTCTGCCATATACTAGCAGTTAAACCTGGAACAGATTGTTAAATTTCCTTGTGCCTCGGTTCCCTCATTTATAAAATGAGGATAATGAATAGTATTTGCCTCGTAGGGCTGTTGTGAGGATTAAATGAGTGAATCCGTGTGAAGTGTGCAGGAGGGGAGCTGTTGATTAGGATAACTGATGTGTTAACCCTTCTGTACTTGCATCTCTGAGTGTGTAAGCCATGGAGGCACATAGGCAAGACGTAAAGTGAACTGGGTAGAGCACTGGATTCAGGGTCAGGAGATCCGCTGTTGTGTTAGACTGATTGTTGGATTAACTTCCAAAACTGTTGGACCTCAGTTCAGTCTTCAAACCTTTCCCTAAAATAGGACAGAAACAGCAGCCCCACCTACCTCACAAGGTGGATCTCAGATGAAGTGATGGATATAGAAATCTTTTGCAAAAGCACCAAGTGCTGTATAAATGTATAAATGTTATTAAAGATGCTGGAAGACCCGTGATCCTCTGCTGAGATAGATGAAATGGAGAGGCTATAGAAGTGGGAGGAAGGGGACCGTTCCAACTTTTTACCTTATTTTCCAAGCTTGTTCTATTTCTGCATGACTCCACTCTCAACATTCTTCAGTGCATAAACTATCCTGCTGGGCCGTCTGTGGAAGGGATTTTGATGATCCCTTAGGGTCAGTCTTGTGTTCCATTTCTCTTCACCTAGGGTCTTGTCCTGGAGACTCTGAACTTGGTATCTGGCAATGTGTCCTTTTGGCCTAGCAAGGAAATCCTAGGCCCTTGATTCCAGGAGTGAGCAGGAGGATTAAAAGCCCCTCTGGAGTGATAATGTGGGACAATAACCTGGTTTGGGGTGGACCAGGTGTTGGGGGCCAGACTGGGTGTGGTCAGAGCCCTGAGGTGGGCACAAGGTAAAGGTCAGGAAAAGTGGTGTGTTAGTTTCCTGTGGCTACTGCAACCAATTACCAGCTACAGACTATTTGCTTATAGTTCTGGAGGCTAGAAGTCCAAAATCACTATCATTGGGCCAAAATCAAGGTGTCAACAGGCTCATGCTCCCACTGTAGGCTCTAGGGAAGAATCTGCTCCTTGCCTCTTCCAGATTCTGCTGGTTACGGGTATTCCTTGGCTAGTGGCCACATCACTTCAATCTCTGCCTCCGTGGTCACATTGCTTTCTCCTCTTCTTCTGTCTGTCTTCTGCCTCTTTCTTATAAGGACACTTGTGATGGCATTTAGGACCCACATATAATCCAGGATAATGTCCTCATCTCAAGATCCTTAATCATTATCTGCAAAGACACTTTTCCCAAGTAAGGTAACATCTACAGATTCCAGGGATTAGAATGAGGATATCTTTTGGGGTGGCCATTGTTTTAGCCTACCACAGGTGGTAAGGCAGGACATAGGGGGAGCAGGGGACAGGCCCACACAGGGGGATACTCAGAATGAAGGCAATAGGAATCAGGGGACCTGTCCCAATGGGGCAGAGGAAATTAGACAAAACGGGAAAGAAACATATCTAAGGGGTAAGTAACAAAGAAGCCTTTATAACTGCCTGACCCACAGTAGACTCTGAATGAAATAATGATATTCACTGAACACCTACTAAGTGCCAGGTATTATTCTAGGGTCTGGAAAGAAAGCAGCATGGAATTTGCATTCATTAAGTGAATGAGTGAATAAATGAATGAATAACCGATGACATTCTTTGCTTAGCAAGAAAGGTCTTTGTTTCTTGTTAGATCAGGTGTCCAGGCTGTCAAGAAGAGCTAACTGAGGATGGCAGTTGGCAATCAGAGAGCAGGTACTCTGGCTGGAGTAGGGTATGTGGGGTGGAGGAAGGCCTACCCTCACCCAACACGAGGAGAACAAGGGGTTTATTTTATTTATTTTTATTTTTGGTGAGGAAGATTGTCCCTGAGCTAATATCTGTGCCAATCTTCCTCTACTTTGTATATGGTACGCTGCTGCAGGATGGGTTGACAAACATTGTGTAGGTCCACACCTGGGATCCCAACCTGCAAACCCTGGGCCACTGAAGCAGAGCGTGCAAACTTAACCACTATGCCACCAGGCCGGCCCCAAACAAGTGGTTTATTTAACTGAGTGGTTCTCGGCTCTGGCTGCACATTGATGACCTGGGGAACTTTTATCAAATGCCCAGGCCGCATCCCCAGAGATGCTGATTCAATTGGTCAGGGTGGGCTGAGCATCTATATAGTGTAAGCTCTCCCAGTGATTCTAGTCATTCTAGGTACTGGGTAATGTGCAGCCAGGGCTGAGAACCAGGGTTAACCTCTCTTTGTGCTGATTGCCTTATGATTTGGAGTCAGACCTGGCTATAAAACAAGGCTCTGTGTGTTACTTTAAACTATGTGGTCTTGGGCATATTATATAACTTCTCTGAGTCTCCATTTACTCATCTATAAAATGGGGATAACAATACTTACTTATACTTCTCTCTAAGGATTAAAGTAGAAAATATTTGCAAAGTGCTGACCATCATATCTGGCACATGGTGAATACTCAAAAATTACCCTTACAACCTCTCACTGAGCTGGGAATTGTTGTACCCATTTTATAGATTTGGGAACTGAGGTTCAAACATGTCAGGTTAACTTGTTCAAAGCCACGTTGTTAGTAAATGGTGGATATAAGATTTAGCCCAGACCTCCTTTTACGACCTAATTCTAGCCATTGTTTTTGACAATGGGGCATTTAAAACCAACCACTCCACTCTCTTCCCTTTGGCCTCTGTGGCTGTGAATGAGCTGGCCACTGCTCGTCTGTTAAGACCCTGGTTCCCCCTCAAAGCCTAGGAATTTAGGATGGGAGAGAAGTCCCCTCCACCTTCCCTCTTAGCCCCCTCTCTTACTCTGAGATAGGGTAGGTATAAGGTTGCTAGAGAGAGGTATAGTAGGCTGAATAATGGCCCCCCAAGATACCAGGTCCTAATCCCTGGAACCTATGAACATTACCTTATATGGCGAAGTCTTTGCAGATGTGACTAAATTAAGGATTTTGAGATTAGAAGATTATTCTGGATTATACAGGTGGGTCCTACATGCTATCACAAGTGTCCTTATAAGAAAAAGGTGGAGAGAGATTTGACACACATACAGAGGAGAAGGTAATGTGACTAAGGAGGCAGAGATGGGAATGATACAGCCACAAGCCAAGGAATGCCCTCAGCCACCAGAAGCTGGAAGAGGCAAAGAATGAATTCTCTCTTAGTCCCTCTGAAGGGAGTTTTGGCCTGGTGTTACTGATTTTGGACTTCTGGCCTCTAGAAATGTGAGAAAATAAGTTTCTGTTTTAAGCCCCCCAGTTTGTGGTAATTTGTTATGGCAGCCACAGATAACAAATACCAGAGGTTCTCTGTGGACACCCCAGTGCTCTCTGTGGTGGTACCTTCAAGTCGCAGCAAACCCAGTGGGCCCTACTTGCATCTCCTTTGGCTGCCTGATCACTGGATCCTACTGCTGCGCCTACTGGGGCCCTAGGGAAGCCCATGCACCTGCAGGCCAGGGCAGCAAGCAGAGTTCACTGCATCGTCACACCCCTGTCCCTTCCCACCACCTGAGCTTCTGGTCAAGGAGCAGATGTGAGTTATCTCAGCAGCTCTGCTATGGTGGCAGTCAACATGTCCAGCATGGGGGTGGAGGCAGAGCCAGTATGGGACAACTGCCCATTCCCTGCCACCTTTTCGACATTGAGGGTCCGCAGCCCAGTTTACCCCTGTCTTCCCAGCCCTGCTGCTCAAGGGCAAGGGCTTTCTGGAACAATTTTACTCGGTGCACAGGGAACAAAGGAGAAACCAAATGCCTTGCTTGGGAGCGACCCATATGGAGGAGGCGAGGCAAGGCCCAGTGACAGGATAATTGTTTAAATATCTGCTTTAAGTATAAAGGCAGACTCTACCTCCAGCTGGAGTTCAGGTTCCCACAGGTCATGAAAACAAAGAGGGGAATAGGAGAATTAAAGAGGAATAGAAATGGAAATGATTAGGAAAGATTGCCACTACTTACAGTGGGAGGGAGAGTGGGGGGAGGTTGGAAATTAACCCTTTTGGGATTGTGCAAGTAGGGTGTGGGCTCACAGCTCTTGGCTCTCCTTCTTAGGATGGGAAAGCTGGAGGCCTGAGCTCATGAGTGAAATGCTCTGTTCCAGGGGCAGCTCTCCCAGGGCCCAGAGAAGAGGCTGGTGGGGCTCGTCCAGGGTGCTGGACTCTGGGCAGTGTGAGTTGGTAATGGCTTTGAGTGGTGGGGGTGAGTTTGTGGGCAGCACATTCAGGTTTCTTTGTCCTTTATCAGAATTCCTCCTTTCTCCTCCACCACTTGAGCCCGTCTTGTCTTCTGGCTGGCGATGCCTCCTTATGCTTCTGTTTCTGCCAACCCAACACTCTGGCACTCCAGGTTCCTGGTGGTGGAGGGTCTCTCTACACTCACTCCCATAGCATCCTCTGTTTCTTCTTTGCAATCCTCAGCAATGGTTACATTAATTATGATAATCTTATCTCTTCGATTTTATGAAGCACAAGTTTCACATTTTAACATTCTTGGAAATGGGGCCTGCCTTACCAGTAATGGGCAAATCTAACGGATGTTTTAGACATGGTTTCCCAGAGAAATAGAACCGATAGGAGATATGTCTGTCTGGCTGGCTGGCTGTCTGGCTGGCTGTCTATCTATCTATCTATCTATCTACCTACCTACCTACCTACCTACCTACCTACCTATCTCCTATTATATATCATATATTCTACCTATATAGCTATATCCTATTTATATCTATATCTTTATCTATATCTATCTATAGAGAGGGAGATTTTAAGAAATTGGCTCATGTGATTGTGGAAGCTGGCAAGTCCAAAATTTGTAGGGCAGGCCAGCAGCTGGAAACTCAGGCAGGATTTCTATGTCTCAGTCTTGAGGTAGAATTCCTTTTCTTTATGAAAACTTAGTCTTTGCTCTTAAGGCCTGCAGCTGATTGGGCCTACCTATATTATGGAGGGTAATCTGCTTTACTTAAGGTCAACTGATTGTAAATATTAATCACATCTAAAAATTGCCTTCACAGCAACATCTAGACTAGTGTTTGACCAAACAAGTGGGCACCATAGCTTAGCCAAGTGGACACATAGAATTAACCACCACAGTGAGGTAGTTTGTTTGTTTGTTTGTTTATTTATTTATTTTCATTTATGCTTTCACTCCCTCCTCCAAAAAATCTGTTGTATAAGTGTGTACAGTCTCGGTGGATGCCTTAAGCATCTGGCTATAATGGCATTTGTTTGGAGTCTGCCTTCCAGTAGGCTGTGAGCTTGATGAAGGCAGGGTCAGACCTGTCTGTTCATGGCAGCATCCTCAGCGTGGAAAGCTGGTACAGAGTAGGTGCTCAGTATTGGTTAACTGCCTGATGGGCCTCCTGGCTAAACACTGAATGGTTTGGATTCAGGTGCTCCTTTGACTTTGAATTTCCTCTCTTTGGGAGTGTCATGGGGCCGTTGTCCACTTCCTTTCCCCCCGTGTGCAGACTGCATACTCCTTTCCTTCTCTCCATCTCCCTGTCCTTCTGGCTCCTTTTCTCCCATCCCTTTTATTTGGCTAATGCTCTGTGCCTAATCACGTTAGCCAGCACTGGCATTATAGAGATGTTTGCAATCCAACCCAGGTCTGATTATGAGCTTCAGCAGCCCGAGGCTACTTTAAGAGCGTGTTGATTGGTGGGGGGTGGGGAGCCCCCAGAGGGGGCCAGCATTTTTGGCTGATGGAGCTGCCCACATGTGTGTCTGGGCACTGCAAGAGAGCCCGGGCTGGTTCGGTTTTGGTTCTCTCCTTGATCAGGCTCCTGGTGGGGTATTTATCCTGGCTGGGTGTCTAAGCCCTTCCTGATTGTATTAAGCCTCATGAAAGTGAGGCCCCAAACAATCCAGCTAGTGTGGCTAGTGCTGTAACCACAGCAAAGTGTGCCCTGTATTTCTTGTCGTTCTCTGTTCGAGCTCATTTCAATTTTCTCTAACATTGGGAATATAAGGAAACTGCCACGTGTTTTTCTGGTTTGCATGCATTACCTCATTTCCCTTGTCTAGGATATTAATTCAGAAATATTTATTAAGTGATTTCAGGATTTGGGGCAATTTTGAAAGCATTCAGTTCAAATTCCAAGAAGGATGTCATGGGTTTAAAGGAAATTAGCTACCTCTTCCCTTCCCTCCATTTTCTCAAAAGCACCCTGTATTTTTCTTTAGAGGATTTGGCTTTCATGTCATTGTTCCTTTAATTATTTACAATCGTTGCCTCGATGTCTGTCTTCTCTACTAGACTGTAAAAATCTCCATCCAGGCAGGGTCCTTGAATGCTGTGAATACAGTGAAGACCACTGTACACCCGGGGGCAGACACATTAAGTTCTTGACCAGCTATTGACTACATTTTGATTGACAAGGATATGGCATTCCACTCAGAAGGTGTAATTATGTTTCTGGAAGTTTTTACATAGCAAGGAGGAATATTCACATAGTTACACAAAGTTATGTGTGTGAAAATTGGATCCTTGGGTTCAAGCTAAAAGTCTATGCTATATCACTCAAAGAGCCTTAAAGTGGTTCTTTCTTGTGGTCCTTGAAAAGATCTGAGACAAGTCTACCTGAGTCACAATCCCTGAGGAGGCCAGTGCGAAATGAAATTACTTTGAGTTGTACAAGTATGAAGATACATGTCACCATGTGTGTATATTATAGTATAATGTACTTTGCTAAAATCTCAGGCTCTGTGAATCAGACTTCCTGGACTCATATCCTGGTTCTACCAGTGTCTAGATGTCCCACATGGGTGTTGTATGGCCTTCAGCACAATATTTGCCATCTGTATGCCTCGGTCTATTTATCTCTAAAAGGGGGTAGTAATAGTCCTCACCTCATAGATTTGTTTTGGGATTAAGTGATATAATTTATGTAAAGTACCGAGGTCAGTGCTTAGCTCACAGTAATCTGAATAAATATTGGTTATTTTTATTATTTCCATAAATATGTCTTTGTATGTGTGGCAAGTTAAAAAAAAGAGAGGGATGAGTTTTTCAGGAGAAGGGAAAAGTCCAATTATTGAAAACCACACGGGCTGCATGGAAATGAAAGTGGGCTCCGATGTAAGTAGAAATAATGCTGATAGCCTAGGACACAGCACTTTAGGGAGAAAGAGAAGGAGGGGGCAGTATGGAGAAGACATATTGTCATACTGTCAAGTGCGTCTGTTAGCAAGGCCTTGGGATGACAGAATAGAAAAATGAGAGATGCATTCAACCATTGACTAGGAATGTCAGTGGAGTTGACTCATTTGGCATCTGGTTGCTTCCAACCATGCTCATCTGGCATTGGCACAACTGGTCATTTCAGTCCAAAAGTTCAGTCCAACCAACATTCAGGGAGAGCTGGTGGCTTGCCTTTGTGAGGCCCAAACTCCAACTCATCATTGGGCCTGGCTGGCTATTGGGATTGGGCAATTCTGACAGCAGCATCTGCCAGTCCCCCCTAGGACAGTTGTTGGGGTCAGAAATTGCATTGCCCAGCAGTTACTAGCAATGCCTAGATCGTTTCTGATTTCAGAGTACTCTTGTAGTAAGACAGAATTCATCAGAAAGTTTATTGCCGTGCCGCTTAAAGCAAATACAAATGACTTGCCATAGAGCCACAGTGGTGCAGCTTTGACATCACACCCCCCAGATTCATTCCACAGAGTGGGGTTGAAATATACTATTGGAAGTAAAAACCAGGCTGACACATTCCTCTCCCAGTCTTTCCCTCAAGTTGGCCCGTGATGGAATTTCTGGCTAACCCAGGATTGGTTTTCTTTTTCTTTGTAATTCCTTTAAAATGAAGGACTTGATTTTAATTGACTGAGGTATAATGTTATTTATATTAAAAAGTAATATATTGCAGATATTACTGTGAAGTGTTTTTCTATCCCAAAGACCTTTTTACATCAATTGGGTTATTTGATCTTTTCAACAACCCTGTGTGGTACATTGGGTGTATGAGGATATTATTAATTTCATTTTGAACATGGAGACTCAAAGAGGGGAAATGATTACTTATCCAAAGACATACATTGGCTAAACTGATGATACTAATAGCTAATACGTAGCAGTTACCTTGTACCAGGTACTATTGTAAGTATTCGTTTAATATTCACAGGGACCCAGTGAAGAAGGCACTGTTATTATCCCTGTTACACAAATGAGGAAACTGAGACATAGAAAGATGAAATCAATTGCCCAAGATTACAGCTGATGAGTGGTGGGGCTGAGATCACCACCCACATGTCTTAACCCCAGAGTCTAGGCACTTTTCCTCTGCCATGTGTTGGGCTACAGTGCATGGTCTCACGGGGTCTCAGGCAGTTCTTATTCTGGTTACTGCCTCCCTTCACTGTGCCTTGTCTTCTTTAAGGATCTCCCAATCTTAGATGAAGAAAGCATATTCCAAAAGGTGACAAGACCAGAGACTTTAAAAGAAAGTCTGTTTTTATTATGAAAGGAGAAGAAAATAGGAACCACCTTCAAAATGATAATGAGATGAAAGATCAAAGCTTATGAGGAGGGAAAGTGCTGCTGAAACTATTGTCTCACTCTTCTGATGGTTGCCAAGGACTCGTCTTGGCTTCCTGGTCTATGCAGTTTTATTTTGTCGAGGTAGGAGGAGGCAGATCAACGCTGAAGGCGTTCTCACTGTGGAGAAGTGGGGGTCCATGTCAGTTGCATTTTCTTTCTTTGTGAACTTCAGAGAAGCGTTGGCAGTAACCAGATTTGAGATCTTGCAGGTAAGAGTTTGAGAGCCATTGGGAGACCCTGCTTTTCTGGTGAGCAACTAGGTTTGTGGGATGTAGAATTCATGTGAAAACGATTCAAATATTTTGAAAGAACGATATTTTAAAATCTTGACGTCTCTTTATGGACTGTAGGTGTTTTCGGTGCTAATAATTTAGGACATGCTATTCAGAAACTAGGTCCTTATAGCCAACGGTCAAAAAGGCCCGTCTCAAGGTTATTTCGAGACAATGAGAATGCACAGAGAAGGAGTTAGCTCCCTTTTGGTTCTTTGGACCACCAGGTTTTTTGTTGATTGAAAGAATTCATTTGTTACTCTCGGTGTATGATTTGGAGAAAATACCATTTTCTGTGTCGGAATTTCTCCCATGGACGAAATTGCTTTTGATTGGGTGGGAGTGGGGTGGGGAAGTGAGTAGGGATTTTCAGGGCTCAAAAATATTCAAAAGTTTGTTTCTTGCCTGACTTCCCATGCAGCAGAATAACTAACTCAGATAACTCCCTGGGGGCCTCACCTGGGTTTCCTGTATGGTATCTAACTTTCTTCCTGCCTGAGTTATTATGTAATCACATTATGTTGTCAAAACTTGGACAGTGGGAGAGAATAAGGTAATACAGAGAGACCCAAATTCCCTGGGCGCTTCTGCTTAACATGACTTTTATGACCTTTGGCATAAGTATTAACCTGAAAATGCCAACTTTGTCATGTCTACAGGCGTGTGTGCATGGGCGGACAGGGTGAGATGGAGGGTGACATTAGACGTGTATTATAGTAGGCACAATGCCAAAGCAGACAATTGAAACGTGAAATGTTTGCCAAACTATTTTATTTGACATCTTTAGACAAATAAATCACATTGCTTAAGAGAATTTTGCCTTTGAAAAATTGGAATTGATAATCATATGGGTTTGTGTGTAGTAAATTTTGTGTTCCTGTAAACATAAAGAAGGGGTTTATAGTCAAGTGTTGATGCTCTCTGAGGGTAATTATAAACACTGCTCTCCACACAGACTGTTATATTTGTTTAGTTTTTATTGACTTATAAAATTGTAAAAATAATGTAGCAATAGCATTAAGTGAATTTGGAAAAAAGAACAAAAGAAGAAAAATCTCCAGCAATCTCACCATTCTGATGTCATAACTGTTTTTATGTTTGAGTTGTCCCTTTTTACTGTTGGCTGACACATTTCTACCCAGTTGGAATCCTAGCTACACAGATTTTTAATTTACCCAATAACATTTGCAAACTGGAAGCAGCTTCAGTGGTAGATCCATGTACGGATGAGCAAGAAGGGGCATTCGAGAGCTTCTAGCTTGATCTCCTTGTTCTGCTGGAGAAATGGCAAAAGCCCAGAGAGGTGAAGGGATTTGCCTGAAGGATAAAGATTGGGAGTAGCTGAGCTGGGACTTTTCCCAACGCAGTGCTGCTTCTGACCACTCCATAATATCTCTTTAACTTAGTCCTGAGAGTTGCCTCCAACACCACATATCTCTTCAACTTGGCTTTAAAAACATATATATATAAATATAAAAAAAATTATATATATATATATGCACACATATATATATACGCTCGAACATGTATATGCATGTCTGTACATATACATGTAAATATATATTTATGTTTATAGACATGAATGCTATCTGCTATATAGAAAAACTCCAATTTCATAAACAATTTAAAAAATGGAAAAGATTTGAAAAAATTGTTATGGGACTATGGAATTTGATGTTTTCTCACTTAAGTCTCCTAAAAAAGTTTTTTCTAAGATTTTACACTAGGTGCTATTAGGTTATTTATAATGGAATACCACTGCCTAGAAATGTGAAAACCTTACTGGCCCTAGGAAGGAATTCCACAGGAGATGAAAAAGAGAGTAAAGCCATGGGGTGAGCTCATTACAGTGGACAATTGTTTTCTCACAAACAAAACTGAAGTTTATATAAACCTTACTAAATGGGGAAACCACAAGTTTGTTGATTTATTTATTTGACTCTAAGTGATAATAAAGATTAATTCCCCACTGGGGTGGAGGTTGTATTTTTTTTTTTTTTTTTAATCCTGGTCTTTAATATTAGCCTTTAGCAGAAGTCTGTAGAAATGGTAGTCAACATCTTGGAATGTTTTTAATCCATCTACCTCTACATCTAACTTTTAGGTGTAGTTAGCCATACTTTCACAAATGAGTAACTGCAGAGATTAAAGAGAGTGAAAAAATCTGATCAGATTTACTTGAGAGGTAGTTTTGGGGAGGGGAATTTTTTCCTAGACTATACATTGATTTTGGGAGTTAAAAATATCTGTCAAAGGCAAATATTTTTCCAGTTTCAAATTAGCTCCTTGAAAGAACAATGCTTTTTCTGATAGAAAAAACAGTGTTTTTCTGATAGAAGATGCCCTTTTGGGTTTCCTAGTTCAGGAAGAATAATGTATCTCCAGCACATCAGGACACCCTGTCACAAAAATAAGTGCTTAATAAATATTTCTTAAATGAATGGATTTTCTTCATTCAATTTCTTTTCTTTCTGGCCTATTTCCCCTGTTGGTACTCACCAGAAAAAGATCTTCTATGTAGTTTGTATCCGTCAGGTAGACTAGGTTATGCTGCGGTAACAAACTGGCCCATACGTTTCTGTGACTTTACACTCATGCTACATATCCATCATGGGTCAACAGGGAGGCTCTGCTCATCTAGTCATTTAAGCTGATGGAGGCTCCATTTCAACATGTCCTCCCACATCATTGCTATAAGGAGGAAAGAATGCAGTGAATCATGCTGCTCTTGAATCTTCTACTCGGAAGAGACAGTTATCACCTTTTGCATTGGCTAAAGCAAGACGCATGGCCACACCTAGGTCAAATCCTACCATGTTCCCTGGAAGGAGGATCAGAATAAATGGGAACAGACCTGATGACTACAACCTGATTATAGGGTAATAATGATGATTCGGGTGGACTTTTTCCTGAAGAGTTTAAAGTGATTTTAGTGTTTATAACCAATCCACATTTAAGAGAGACAGGGAGGTTGCTGGTGCCACTGTTCCTGGAGGAAGTAGAAGGATGTAGGGAGGGAGAATTAGTGACCTACTCGAAGCCATGGAAAGTGTTAGCAGAAATCCTGCCACCCAGACCCCCAGATTCCCGATGTGCTCTCTTCAGAACCACCTTCACATCTCTCCATAGCCTTTTCAGGGATAACTTTCGTTTCTTTAAGCATCTTCAATCCAGGTCTCTAAGTGGTGATGGGTGAGTTTGCAGTTTAAATAGACTTTAGAATGATTCGTCTTTTCTTCTGGAGAAGCTCTGGGAGGCTGAATTGTATAGACTAGACATAAAAAAATAAAATTTGTATTAAAGTTAGGCAGGTCTGGGTTTAAATTCCAGTCTTGTCTCTCCCCTGTGTGACCTTGGAGAAGTTACTTAACTTGTCTGAGATTAAATTTCTTTCTCTGAAAAGTTAGGATAATATTTCCCACCTTGCAAGTTGTGGTGCTGAGTGAAAGAGGAAAGGTTGTGAAATGCATAGCACCCAGGAGCAGTTCTGTAAGTGGGAGCTGTTGTGATCAACATCACCCGATTCTTCAGTTTTTTGTTTCTCACGTTTTGAGTGCCAGAACAGGCCCAGGAATATCGGGGCACTATTCCCAAGTGAGGCTGATGTTGTTTCAAGATAAACAGTTTGGTTTTTGTTTGTTGTAAGCTACTCAATTTATTTTGCTAAAATATCATTAAGTTCTATCAGACATTTCAGGGCCTTTTTTGTTTTGTTTTGTTTTGTTTTCTCCCCCATTCTTGGAACTGCTGTTAGGGCAACCCAATAGTTGTGGTATGGGCAAGTAGGCACCAAGAAATGACTCAAGTCAAACAGCAGCTTCTAAGAACTGCCTCATCCTACTTCCAAGAGACCTTTGGATACTCAGCGCCAGGGAGCCTGTCTTTCTGTTATTTGTGGGGAAACTCTTGCCACGGTGATAGCAGAGAGGAGTCAGCCGGGAGCTGACTGCCTTGTTGAAAAGCATAACTCTGCTCTAGGCAGAAGATGGTCTAGTCTCGCTTTCCCCGTTTAATGGGACGCCAGCCTGTGCCAACTTCCTCTGTTGTAGTTCATGTGGGTGGGATCACATGTTTCAACAGCATTGCTGGGTGCCTTGCAGGTCTGATTTCATTCTGAGTTTCTCTTTGCTTCACTTTCAAGGTGAATTGCAAATTGAGGCTGTTTGGACTTAAGTCAGGAGAGTTTGGGAAAAAGAAAACAAAACATTTGGATTCAACAGTTTCTTAGTAAGTAGTTGCTGACCAGGAATCTACCACTTGTTTTGACTATTATAAGCTGAAAAAAGATAATTCAAACTGGTTTATGAGCATAGATACCATCTCAGTTTTTTTAAGGCCTACAAATAAAATCTAATCTTTAAAAGTGTGTACTTGTTTGTAAAGAGACATAAATGTTGGGTCAAAATTTGAAATGAGCCTAATATCGCCGCTCAAATTCCAAACTACAGACGGTCTGTCCCTGACTTATGACGGTTCAACTTAGGATTTTTCGACTTTATGATAGTGCGAAAGCAATACACATTCAGTAGAAATTGTACTTCAAATTTTGAATTTTGATCTTTTCTTGGGCTAGCGATATGCTGCGATACTCTTTCGTGATGCTGGGCAGTGGCAGCGAGCCGCGGCTCCCAGTCCGCCACACCATCATGAGGTTAAACAACTGATAAACTTACAACCATTCTGTACCCACACAACCATCTGTTTTTCACTTTCAGTACAGTATTCAATACATTACCTGAGACAGTCAACACTTGATTATAAAATAGGCTTTGAGTTAGATGATTTCGCCCAACTGTAGGCTAATGTAAGTGTTCTGAGCATGTTTAAGGTAGGCTAGGCTAAGCTATGATGTTTAGTAGGTTAGGTGTAAAATGCATTTTCGACTTATGATATTTTCAACTTACGATGGGTTTATTGGAATGTAACCCAGCCGTGAGTCAAGGAAGATCTGTAGTTAAAACCCTATTCCTTAGACTTTATTTTAAATAACCTCCCTTGTTTCTCTCCCTCACCTCCAGCTCTAGCTGGCTTCCTTCTTCTCTCCCTTTTTCTGAGAGGCTGAAATAGGCTTATGTATTAGCAGGTCCATTCGAAATCAAGGTCGGATGCTCTTCTTTGAGCAGGTTGAATAAATAATAACAAAACATGATCTTTGCTCAATACCCCCTCCCTCACCCCTTTCTCCCTCTTTTTTTTCGTAATATACCCGGGAGAAAAAACTTTCCAAACACAGAACTTTATGGCCAGAGACAATCTGGCTGCTGGAATAAACAGTCTGCTCCCTCGTTTACCATTCCATCATGGGCTTAAATCCTGAGAAGCTCGCGGCTGCCCGCAATAGTTCTTGCTTGGCAGCGGGGAAGTCTGCCAACATCCCATCAGGCTTGTTTCTTAAGCAAAGTTGTATAAGTTAACAGGTTTTATTGTTGGGGGTAATCTGGGGTTGTTCTTACAGGAGGAAGGGATGAGGCCCCCAGAGTGTTTGCCAGCAACAGCCCTTGGCTTTACTCATTGCCGCTCCTCATTAATTTGTGTGAGCTCAGCTCGGATAACAAACGGTGGGGCAGGGGGATCCTATTCAGCCAGGCCTGGCCCCTGTACGGCCTGTGAGCTAATTGCTCTAATTGAGGGGGAGGGACTGCCTTCCTCTCCATTCCATCCCTTCCCAGCCCTGTGTGGAGAGCAATGAATGGAGGCCCACTTCAGCTCCTGCTGGCAGCCCACGCAGCCAGCTCGGCCATAGGATCCAACGCTGGGTCCACATCACCGTCAGTCCTATTACAACTGCTGCTCTGGCCCTTCATTGTGTGAAGAGGTATTCCAACAGTGCTCATACTGGGCTTTGCTCTCCTGCTTTCCTTTCGGGTTGAGAAACATTCTGCTATAATTTATATCTGGGAAACAGCATTAGAAATGTGTTAGCGTTCTGCTCCGGATGGACAGACCATTTACAACTAGCACAATATATTATCAATGTGCTGCTCTTTAGGACCTGCTATATAATAGACATGTAATGAAGCATGGAAAACATGGATTTCATTTCCAAGCCCCGAAAGGGGAAAATGATTTCGGGGCGGAAAACTCACCCCAGGTTGGGGGCAAAGGGTGGGGCTTGGGGGAACAGGGGGAAGGGTCTGTCTCTTTAAGACAGACTAGGAGGAAAACCAAAAGTCACCAACTCCGAAAGTAACAAATGAGAGCCCAGAGCTGTGGAGCTAATGTGCAAACTTGTTTCTGTCCTCTATGGCGCCATCATTTATTCAGGAGGTAGAAGCAGAAGACGGGGACTTGCATTTGCTTGATACTCAATTATACATTAGTGTACATCACTTGGCAATCTGTTCATATCAATTTAATTGGATTTTAATATTGCCTCTGATCTTGTTGTCCAATTAACAGTACTGGCTGGCAATAAAGCAGAACCACACACTATGTAACACCTTTGATCCCTGCCATATGGAGCTCTTCCATTGATTACCACATTTTCAAAAAATTTCACTCTCTCAATATGGGCTGTGATAAATGGGAGAAAAAGCACATCCCTGATGTGATAAAAATTTCACTTCAACTCGCAACTTCATTTATTTTGTTGACATTCGGCTCTGATTAAGAACAATAAAAAAATCATGCCCTGAATATCATATGCAAATACAACCCTGGGCATGAATCTAATCATGCCATGGGAGCATTACCATGACTAGCCTGGCATCAGCTCAATTTTTTTTAAAGTGACAGCATACAGTTCTGGGCTCCCTGTGCAAAGTAGTTGCCACCGCTATGTCATTTAATAAACATGTGATGTTTCGGTTCCCACCAAGGCATGGAGAAAGCATTTGAATTTCTGCCTGTTAGCGTGAGGCCTCTGTGTTCAGGTGATGTCTTGCATTGACCCTCCCCTATCCCCATTCCCTGACTCCCTGTTCCGGTAGAGCCAGGCAGCTGGGAGCTGGGATGGGGTGAGGTTCCTGGGTGATGCCTCAGCCTTCTGCCTCCTCTTGGGGCCACCCCACAGAATGGGTAAGGGGGTGGAGCTTTGGTTTGGAAGGGGCTGCAGAGCCACGGACAGGACCAGCTTGCTCTAGGAAGCTTGTGCATGTGTGTGTGCAAGCCAGCTTCCTGTTTGCCTCTTGGAGTTATGCAAGCAATTATGGCTTAATGCCCCGGAGACACTCCCAAATGGCAGGATTAACCCCCAAGGGAAACAGGCTTCTGTTGTGAAGGATTACATCAACGTTCTAAAAAGCCCTTCCACAGCTCTGAGGAATCGCTGATCCTTTTCATGCCCGGACAAGAAGGTTGCCAGTGGCCAGAGCTGGGAAATGCCAGAGAGGCCCCTGTCTGGTCTGTGGGCTCTGCTTTCACACCCTTTCTTGCTGGTAGTGCTCTGGGACAGACTCCATGGGCCATCTCTGTGCCTGTGCTGCTGGCTGCTACCCAGCTAGTCCTGGGGAGTTTGACTCCCAGCTTTAGAGCAGGGCCAGCCCCCCCCAGCAGTCTCACAGGGACCTGGGGGAGAAAGGGTGGCTAAGATGGCCATGTCCAATGGCAGTGGCAGCCAGGGCTCACCCGGAATCCCAGGGACTTTGGAATGTGGGAGGGGGGCTAAGGCGTTGGGTTACACATGTCATAAATTATTTCTTGACCATTAGCAGTGTTTCTGCCTCATAACTGTTCTTCAGGCGTATTAAATCAGCGAGAAGGAAGAGCATGCTAGGACATCTGGGGCTGCCAGATAATTCAGTTAATTTCTATTCCCTTGAACCTGGAGGTGTTAATTTGGAAGCACAACAGAAGAGTCTGAAGAATGCTAACACGTCATTTGAATGATTAATGCAATCAGGGGGATTGGGGGGACCTCTGTTTACTCTTTAATTTTGACATGGCACAGCAAGGAGGAGAGTGGCTAATTTTCCAAAGTTAAGGGCAAGTTGGTTTCATTTCAGTCGTGTGGCCTCAGCTGGGGTTTGGGGAGCTGGGGTGACTCAGAAGGGCTGTATCAGGCGATGGGGGCCAGTTTTGTTCGTATAATGGCTACAGCCAGGAAAACAGATGAAATTGTTTGTGATCTGATGAGCCCTGTCCTCTTGGGTGAGGAAGCTCCCAGAAGCTGCTGGGAACAGCAAACAGAAGGAGAAAAAAAGAAAGAAAGAAAGGAAAAGAGAGAGGCTGGAAAAACATAGCTGAAAATAGGTGATAGCCTTATAATGTACATGTATTTTTATCTGACATTTCCAAATTGAGTGGCTTTCTTTAAAAGAAGGAAAATATTTCCAAATTTATTTAAATGGAACCTTATTAGGGAAAGCTTAGGACTGAGCGACTATTTAAAAATATATTTTGAGGAGAGACGCAAAGGAAGACATTTAATTCTTAGCAGACTGTAGGCATTTTAAAGAAGGCTTGTGTCTATTTATTGCACTGCCTCTGATTAGAGGCAGCTTATGACTGTGATAACAGGAAATTTCAAAGGGCACTTTCCCCCCACCAGCCAGACACTATAGTATCTCCTTTTTAAAACAAAGGAAGTATTGTGAGAGTGAAAAGGATTTGGCCCCAAGCACTAAACAAATTCTAGAGAGCAGAAAAAACCCTGTAATTATGTTAATAGTAAATTAATGTTTTGCAATTTACCCATATCACCTCAGAATAGGTGTTGTTCAGAAGTACTTATTGGAAATATTCGGCAGAGATGCTAGAGAAGCGAAGAAGTCAAAATGTTTAGTTCCCTATAAAGCCTTGTGTTTAATCTACAAATGGAGCTTCCCAGTGGCAGAAATACCTGTTTTCCTGAGGTGCCGCCCAGACACTGCTTACAGAAGCTGGGACTAAGGGGCACTTTCCTGAGTCTCCTGGGGTGTGGAGTCTCCTTGTCTGTAAACGACTGGATGGACTACTACCTGATCTCGCAGGTCCTTTCCATCTTGGAATTCTTTGACTGTGACCAGCCCAGACTTCCTGGGTCTGTAACGCAGGACATGTTACCTCCCGTGACCACTGACTTCGGCTCTTGGTCTTAGATGACCCACCCATGGGGTCTCAGTTCATATAGGGCCCAAGTTGAATAGACCTCAGTTTTGATTCTCATGGAAAGGTTTCTCAGTTCATTTGAAGTTCTTTGTCTAAGTCCAACACACAGATTAATAAACATTTACTGAGGAACTATATATGCCGGGAAATGTGCTGAGATCTTTCTGGAACATAAGATTTTTCTTGATTAATTCTCAAAACAGCCCTGAGGTGTATGAGTTATTATCCATGTTTTGCTGATGAGGAAATTGATGCTGAGTAACTTGCCTAAGGCCCCAACTGAGGTGGGGCACGTTTTCTGACCAGGCTGTTCTATGCACAATTGTGAAGTAGACCGGTTCCCTTGGTACCCTAGGCATCCTCTCGTATACATATTCCCTTCCTCAGTGATGTTTCTTCTTCCCTTCATGAATCTACTATTTTTTTTATGCTCTATATTTTCATCAAAGCCTACTTTCAAGAAAGGATCTTATATTAGTCATGTATTCTTTAGTATGAATTTTAAGCCAAGTCAGAAACTGTGCTAGGCTTTTTTTTTTTAACACACAATTTTTCTTGATTAATTCTCAAGGGATCTCAGTATTTAAAATTTTATAGCTAATAATGGAATAAAATATTCTACCTGCCTTTTAAAGTAGCTGAGGCAATAATGAGTAGGAACAATTAGGGCGGATTTGCCTTAATCTTTCAAGTAAAGTAAATGTTGGCTTTTTCTGCCATACATCAGCTAGAAGCACTCTAGAAAGCAGCATTTCTGATAAGCCTTATTATGGAAATTGTTTTAAATAAAACACCTGACAAGGAGTGAGGAAGCCTGGATTTCAATTCCATGTCACTAAAGTGTGTGTTTTGGGGCATACAGGACTGGAAAATGAAGGAGCTGGATCATGGCAATGCTCTCTCCCTATCTCCTCATCCATAGCAGACATCATTAATTAATCTTGAGGCTCTATCTGATCAGGTCTGGATGCTGTTTGGAATCTATCTCTACTGATCCTCTAAGCTGCATTATTTATCATGTGCAATTGGCACTCAAGATGAAACTTATTGCCACTTAAGGGCTAGATGGTGTTCAACATTTCTTCCTGTTAAAAATTTCGTGATATCTTCAATCTAGGAATGTAACTAGGTCCATGGTTCCCAAACCTGTCTGTGCATCAACACTGGGGGCTTTGTAAATTATCTGTTCAATCGGATTCTTTAGAAGTGAAGTTTGAGAATCTATATTTTTATAAGGCTTCTCCAATGATTATGATATAGCCAGTCTATGGACTGGCATTTGAGCACTGCCACTTTAGATTGTGTGATTTGCAGTTTTGTTCATTTTAATAATGGGAATTTGCAAGTTGAAATCATTGCCATTTCTAGCAGAGATTCATGAATTGACTTTTAATTAGCTAAAAATTTTTAATGAATTTCTACTTTTAATTTTTGCTGTTTCATCATCAAGCTTCTAAAGAGTACTATGGAATACTGCCCACACTCGGGCTTGTAGAACCCTGTTCTGACTGGGTTCAAATATTGGATACATAAGCTTATCAGCTGTGTAGCCTTGAACAGGTCATTTAACATAGGCAAGTAATTAATCTTATCTTCTGTAAAACCAATGTCAGAATACCTACCTTGCAGAGTTGATTCTGTTATTTCTAGTTGACGTTATGCATAACAGTTTTTGAGCACCTACTAATGGACCAGGTGGTATAAAATCAAGTGAAGAGACAAGATGAATAAATAGAATCATGGTTTCTGAAAGTCATCTAAACCACTGTTTTACTTTTGTTATACAATCCTCACGTTACACTTAGGCACATGTGTACACACAGACAACTGAAACAAAAATTTTTATATTTATCCTTGCTGTGTGTAATGCACTTTGAAAATTTCCATTCTATTCCATTAAACAATACTGACCATGACACCTACATTAATGTCATTGGCCACTAATGGGCCATTACCTGCACTAAACCACTCTCTTCCCCAGTTCCTCTAGTGATTCCTCGACATGACCATCCAACCCCTGTGTGTCTACCTCCAGTGATGGGAAACTCTTTGAAGCCAGGAAAAATATCTCTCAGTTCACTCTAGTTAATATTAATTGGGCATCGACTATTAACAAAATAATCCACTACCTTCATACTGTGTGTTTTACCTAACGGCCTGTAAACTGATTATTTGGAATGCTGGTTGGGTTTCCATAGTACCCTCTACTGGTCCTTGGCTATCCAGGACCTACTCTGGTACGGCTTTCTATTCCAGACTATGAAGTCTTTATTCTGTCAGAACTCAGCAGTCTTGTGACCCAGTGTTGATAAGCTAATTACAGCCAAGAGTTTCCTGACTGACAATGACAAGTGTTGCCTTGCATTTTAAGAGTAACCTTTGAAGGCTAAAACAAGGAATTTTTTTTTATTAGAAAAAGCTAGTAAAGAGAAAATTTTGGTCATGACAGAATTTTGGAATCACTTAAAACTGTTTCTACTCTTGGGAACTAAGATCAAGAACTTAAACTGGGTATGTAGTTGTATGTTGGGGTCTGATTGGACTGCTGGTGTAGCCTGTCATGGTTCTTCTGAATATACCAAAGTATAAGGATGCTTCCATGAGGCGTTTGCTCTCATCTAGAGGGAAGATGAAAGGACAGTTCACATATGCATTCCAAAGTGAGGCATGATCAAGAATAAATTCTTGGGTGAGGACTGCATTAGTAATAACCACTTAAATCATGTTTGAGGCAGTGATAATGCACTTATGTAGAGGAAGCACTATGTCTGAAACTCAGATTTGTGCCAGGTTAACACCAGGGTTGGATTTTTTATATTGATAAATTGATTGTTAATTGAATTACTTATGTTGACAATTCAGCACTGATCCAAAAGAATTCCTGATTTAAAAAAAATCAAATATAAATTTGCTGATTTGATTTGGAAGACACATGGGTGTCCTTGTTTAGCCATAGGGAGGTTTATGATGCCTTATTCTTGGGGGTACACTGTAATGGTCACCAAGATTAACTCTTTAAATCTGTAGTGATATTGCATTAACTGAGGATGAGTGGGGAGGAAGAGGAAAAACACACATACACGAATATATTCACACAAAGTGCAAAAGAGGATTGGCAGAGAGAGAGACTAGTTATAAACAATGCCTTGAGAGAAGTGAATGATGGAACCTAGGGATTAACTAGGCTGTACACCAATAAATGTGTACCACTACAAAATATAATTAAGTAGGAAGCTGGTAATGATAAAAAAGAGTTTTGGTTTAAGGATTAATCAGTTCTGTGACCTTAGGCAAGTTAATTGACCTCTTTGAGCCAGTTTCTTCATTTAGAAAATAAAAGGGTTAGGCGACAAGATTTCTCTTAAGCCTTTCTGCAGCTTGAAAATGCTATTATTCCAGGGATTTATACAAGTTACACATCAGTGAAACATTACAATGGCTTCTAAGCAATGCCTTCTAAATTCATAAATTTATCCATTTAATAAATATTGAATAAGGACCTACTAGTATTTTAGCTCCACATCAAAGTGACAAAAGTTTCTCAGCTGTGCTCACTACCACTTGGCTTTTACACTTTTCTGAGCTCGATCAAAACTCAGGCCACAGCAGGCTGAGGATAGATTCTGTCACAGGAAGGAGGCAGAGTAGTGTCAGGATTTAATGCCGAGCCTCCTTAGGCCACACACATCCACTTCCTTTTTCTTCAGAGGAGCAATAGCCAGCAAGGATCTTTCTGCTGGCTTCTATGGGGTAGCTGTTGACTGACTGATGGGTGTGAAGGGAAGAGAGGGAGGAAGGGAGAGGCTGGTCAACCTTCTCAGGAACCAACCCGCCACGTACATCAAAAGCAAATGATGGCATTGGTAAACCCAGGTCTTACCAATATAGGGAAATGAGACGCTTATGTTGTACACAACTCATCCTTTGGGTTCAGTAGGTCAGAGATAAAGGGAGAAGAACCCTTATAAGACATAAAATAAAATGGATCTATATTGGAGAAAATGCTGAAAATACATGAGAAAATGTAGCATGAAATGCTTAACCAAAAACAGAAAGAAGAACGGCCAGCTGAGCTCACAGTCTTTCTCGTTGACTGTGCCTACATATTTTAGGGTGCTGCTTGCAGCGTGTTACCTTAGCATTTATTTTGTTCATTGTCTAATTTTACCCTCTAGCCATTACTACAAAAATTAATCTCCTTTTTTTTAGAACTAATGAATTGCAAGATGAAATATGCAATAAATATTGTATCATATAGATGTAATATAAAGTCAATAAGTGTGTAAATAAAACAGTTATCTTGTCACCTTAGTGACAAACAAACATAAGAATAAACTTGAATTTCTTAAAAATGGACTCTTTATTATGACAAAAGTTATAGGTTGTTCCAGGTTATATAATTTATTTGATTTTTAAAATTCTCAATAAATATACTGTAAGTGAAGAATTACATATATAGGAGAGTACACAATCATAAGTGTAAAGCTTAATTAATTTTTAAAATAGATTTTATTTTTTAGAACAGTTTTAGATTTACAGGAAAACTGAGAAGATATTACAGAGAGTTCTCATATAGCTGACACCTGGTTTCCTCAATTGTTAACACCTTATACTAGTAAGGTACATTTGGTATGATAATTCAACCCATACTGATACATTATTGTTAACTAAAGTCCACACTTTATTCATATTTTCTTACTTTTAACGTAATGTCCTTTTTCTGTTCTAATATCTCATCCAAGACACCACCATACATTTAGTTGTCATGTCTCCTTAGGCTCCTCTTATCTGTGACAGATTTTCAGACCTTTCTTGTTTTAGATGACCTCGACAGTTTTGAGGAGTACTGGTCAGATATGTTGGAGAAATCCCCTTAATTAGAATGTGTCTGATGTTTTTCTCATGATTAGACTGGGGCGATGGGTTTCTGGAAAGAATATAGAGGTAAATTGCCACTTTCACCGCATCACATCATGTCGACGGTGCACGCTATCAACATGATTTCTCATTGCTGGTATTGACATTTATCACCTGGTTGAAGTAATGTTTGCCTGGTTTCTCCACTGTAAAGTTACTCCCCACCGCTTTCCATACTGAACTCTTTGGAAAGAAGTCATTTTGTGAAAACTACACTTAAGGAATGGGGAACTATGGTCTAGCTGCTTAAGGGGGAAGTATATATAAATTATTTGGAATTCTGCATAGGAGATTCATATATTATCTGTAACTTATTTTTTTATATCAGTATGGACTCCTGGATATTTATTTTATACTTTGGGTTATAATCCAAAACTATTTTATTTATTTTGTTGCTCGAATTGTTTCAGCTTTGGCCATTGGGAGCTCTTTCAGTTGGCTCCTATGTCCCTTTGACATATCCTCAGCATTTTAAGGTTTTTTTTTTTTTAGAGCACTTCCTTATGTTTTGACACAGCGAGATGCTCCAGGTTCATCTTGTATATTTCCTTCCTCATTCATAGAATTGAGCTTTTCTCCAAAGATGTCTGTTTCCTTTTAGTGGAGAATGGTATTAGAAACCAAGGTATGGCTAGTAGGTATAGGCATTGCTACTGCGGTGTTGTTAATTCTAGGCTCTCTTAGCTGGCAGAACAAGGAAATATACGTGTGTGTACTAATCCCTTTATATATGCACATATCTATAAATATTTCTAAATGTAACCGTCTATGTTTATATTAAGCTAAACATAAGTTCATATTGATATCTGCTACTCTAGTTCATTACCACATGGATCATTCTAGCCTTCTTATTTTGCTTATCTGTAAACTCCCACTCCAACAGTGAGAAACCTGGCTCCCACCATTCACCATCCATTTACTTAATTGTTGAGTTCCAGTATACCTATATAGCGGTATCAGACTTATTAACCTCTATCCCTGTGGGAAACAACTTTATCAACTACAGTACAGTGCTTATAGTACAGTTCCTTTTTGCCTTTAGTCTTAAAAACTCTACTCGTTTCCAAAGTAACTTGGGTCAGCACCTTTTCCTTCCACTTCTTTCAGTGATATTATTTCATGCATTTGTAATACAGTTAGACTGTTTTGTCATAGTCTGTATTCCATCCTGGTGATCACCTGACCTCCTAAATGATTTTTAAAATTTTATATACACAAAGTTTCACACTTTGTGCTGTAAAAGTCTATACATTTCACAAATGCATAATGTTATGTTGACAAATGCATAGTGTTATGTATCCACTATTACAATATTATACAGAATAGATTCACAGCCCTAAAAATGCCCTGTGCTTCACCTATTAGCCTTCTCCTCTTCCTCTGAACTCCTAGCAACTACTGATATTTTTACTGTCTCTATAGATTTACCTTTTCCAGAATGTCACATAATTGGAATCATACAATATGTAGCCCTTTCATACTGGCTTCCTATACTTAGCAATATGCACCCAAGGTTTCTTCATGTCTTTTTGCGGCTTGATAGCTCTTTTTTTTTTTTTTGAGGAAGATCAGCCCTGAGCTAACATCCATGCTAATCCTCCTCTTTTTGCTGAGGAAGACTGGCTCTGAGCTAACATCTATTGCCAATCCTCCTCCTTTTTTTCCCCAAAGCCCCAGTAGATAGTTGTACGTCATAGTTGCACATCCTTCTAGTTGCTGTATGTGGGACGCGGCCTCAGCATGGCCAGAGAAGCGGTGCGTGGGTGCGTGGGTGCGTGCCCGGGGATGTGAACCCCGGGCCGCCAGCAGCGGAGCGCACGCACTTAACTGCTAAGCCACAGGGCTGGCCCCTCATTTTTTTTTTTTTTATTGCTGAATAATATTCCATTGTATGGGTACACCACAATTTATCCGTTCACCTGTTAAGGACATCTTCACTGCTTGCAGTTTTGGGAGGTTGTGAATAAAGCTGTTATAAACATTTGGGTACAGGTTTTGGTGTGGGCTTAAGTCTTCAAATCAGTTTGGAAAATATTTAGGAGTATGATCGCTGGTTTGTATGGTAAGACTATGTTTAGCTTTGCCAGAAACGGCCAAACTGTCTTCCAAAGTGACTGTACCACTTTGCATTCCCATCAACAATGAATAAGAGTTCCTGTTGCTCTGTATCTTTGCCAGCATTGGTATCTTCAGTTTTGTTTTTAGTCATTCTAATAGGTATTTAGTGGTATCTCATTGTTGTTTTACTGTGTAATTCCCTAATGACGTATAATGTTGAGCATCTTTTCATATGCTTATTTGCCATCTGTATATCTTCTTTGATATACAGATATATATCTGTCTGTTCAGATCTTTTGCCCATTTTTAAATTGGATCTTTTGTTTTTTTATTGTTGAGTTTTAAGGGTTTTTGTACATTTTGGATACAAGTCCTTTATCAGATGTTTTACGAATATTTTCTCCCAGTCTGTAGCTTGTGTATTGATTCTCTTAACTGTGTCTTTCACAGAGCAGAAATTTTAAATTTTAATAAAGTCCCACTTTTCTTTCTTTCACCGTGCTTTTGGTATTCTACGTAAAAACTCGTCACCAAACCTAAGATCCCCTAGATTTTCTTCTAGAAGTTTTATAGTTTTGAGTTTTTTTGATATTTAGGTCTGTGATCCATTTTGAATTAATTTTTGTAAAAGGTGTTAGGTCTGTGCCTGGATTTATTTATTTATTTATTTTTTGTGTATGGATGTCTAACTGTTCCAGTGCTGTTTGTTGGAAAGACTATACTTTCTCCATTGAGTTACCTTTGCTCCTTTCTCAAAGATCAGTCAACTATATTTCTTTGGGTCAGTTTCTGGGCTCTCTGTTGTGTTCCGCTGATCTGTGTATCTGTTCTTTTGTCAATACCACACTGTCTTGATTACTAGAGCTTTATGGTGAATCCTCTGCTTTGTTGTGATTCTTCAGTGTTGTGTTCGCTCTTCCAGGTCTTTTGCCTTTCCATATAAACTTTAGATTCAATTTGTCATTATCTACAAAATAGCTTTCTGGGGTTTGGATTGGGATTGTGTTGAATCTATAGACCAAGTTGGGAAGAATTTACATCTCAATCCGTGAACACAGAATATCTGTCCATTAATTTAGATTTAATTGGATTTCATTTATGAGTTTTGCAGTTTTCTGCATATAAAACTTGTACATATTTTGTTAGATTTATAAAGTATTTCATATTTTTAGTGTTATTATAGATTTTTTTTTAAATTTCAGATCTCAGTTGTTTATTGTTTTTATATGGAAAAACAATTGAGTTTTTTATACTTACTTTGTATTGCTTGTATAGCAACCTTGCTATAATCATATTAGTTATAGAATTTTTTTTGTAAGTTTCTTGGGATTTTCTACATTGGCAATTGTGTCATTTGTGAACAAAGACATTTTAATTTCTTCCTTCCAAATCTGTATACTTTTTTTCTTTTACTTGTCTTGTTGCACTATCTAGGACTTCTAGTACAATTTTGAATAGAATGGTGAGAGAAGACACCCTTGCTTGTTTGTGATCTTAGTGGGAAAGCATCTAGTTTAGTTTCTCACCACTGAGTAGAGTATGATGATGTTAGCTATAGGTTTTTTTGTAAATGTTCATTATCAAGATGAGGGAATTCCCCTTTATTCTTAGTTTGTTAAGAGTTTTTATCATGAACAGATATTGGATTTTGTCAAATGCTTTTTCTGTATCTATTGATATGATCATCTAAGTTTTCTTCTTTAGCCAATTGATGTGGAGGATTGCATTAATTGATTCCTGAACGTTGAACCAGCCTTGTATACCTGGAATAAATCAGACTTGGTTGTGGTGTATTATTTTTATACATTGTTGAGTTTGATATGCTAATATTTTGCTGAGAATTTTTGCATCTGGGTTCATGAGAGATATTGATCTATAGTTTTCCTTTCTTGTAATGTCTTAAAATTCTGCCCCCTATTCCAATACATGGGGTTTTTTCCACACTACCAAGCAACTCTCTGACGCCAGCTGGGTGTTCTAAAATTCAGTTCAATTCTGACACAATCTGCCTGGAGATAGCATCAGATCTCACAGGCCTACAAGATTGCCCCCTACCCTCCCTTCAGATGCCAATTGCAAGTCAAGGTTGTCACTTGTGCTTCTGACCGACTGGCTGTAGATTGGAGGTTCCAACAACTCCTTCTTTGGGGTTCATTAATTTGCTAGAGTGGCTCACAGAGCTCAGAGAAACGTTTTACTTACTAGATTACCTGTTTATTATAAAAAGATATAACTCAGAAACAGCCAGATGGAAGAGACGCATAGGGCAAGGTATGGGGAAAAGGTGCAGAGCTCCCTTGCCCTCTCCAAATGCTCCACTCTTCCCAAATCTACACGTGTTCACCAACCTGGAAGCTCTTTGAACCTCTTCTTTTTGGATTTTTATGGAGGCTTCATTATGTAGGCATGATTGATTAAATCATTGGCTATTGGAGATTAAACTCAATCTCCAGCCCCCCTCTTCTCCCCGGAGGTTGTGGGATGGGATTGAAAGTTCTAGCCCTCTAATCACATGGTTGGTTCTCCTGACAACCAGCCCCCATCCTTAGATGGGGTCCCAAAGTCATCTCATTAACATAACAAAAGACACCTTTGTCTCTCTCCTCACTTAGGAAATTCCAAGGGTTTTAGGAGCTCTGTGCCAGAAACAGTGACAAAGACCAAATGTATTTCTTTAAACAGGCAGCTGGTCTACAGGCTGTAGTTTGGTGACCCCTGAATTCTTTTTCTTTTTTTTTTTTTTGTGAGGAAGATCAGCCCTGAGCTAACATCCATGCCAATTTCTTCCTCTTTTTTTTTTTTGCTAAGGAAGACTGGCCCTGAGCTAACATCTATTGCCAATCCTCCTCATTTTTTTCCCTTTTTTTCCCCAAAGCCCCAGTAGATAGTTGCATGTCGTAGTTGCACATCCTGGGAGTTGCTGTATGTGGGATGCCCCCTCAGCAGGGCCGGAGAAGCGGTGCTTTGGTGTGCACCCAGGATCTGAACTCAGGCTGCCAGTAGCGGAGCGCGCGCACTTAACTGCTAAGCCACGGGGCCGGACCCCAAATGTATTTCTTAATATAAATCACAATATCACATCTTTAGTGGTTTTGGTATTAGGGTAGTGCTGGCTTCATAGAATGAGTTAGGAAGTGTTCCCCCGTCTCTATTTTCTGAAAAGATTGTGGAGAATTAGTATAATTTCTTCTTTAAATGTTTGGCGGAATTCACCAGTGAAATCATCTGGATGTAGTGCTTTCTTTTTTGGAAGGTTATTAACAATTTCCTTAGTAAATATTAGACTATCCAGATTATCTATTTCTCCTTCTGTGGGTTTTGTTAGCTTGGTGTCTTGCAAGGAATTGGTCTATTTTATCTAAGTTGTCAAATTTGTTGGCATAGAGTTGTTCCTTTATTATCATTGTAAGGCCCATCGAATTAGTAGCGATAACCCCTCTTCCATTTCTAATATTGGTGTTTCGTGTCTTCTCTCTCTCTCTCTCTTTTTTTTTTAGTTAACCTGGCCAGAGGTTTATTAATTTTATTAATCTTTTCAAAGAACTAGATTTTGGTTTTGTTGATTTTCTCTATTGTTTTTCTGTTTTCAATTTCATTGATTTCCGCTCTAATTTTTATTATTTCTTTTCTTCTGCTTACTTTAGGCTTAAATTGCTCTTCATTCTCTAGTTTCCTAAGGTGGAAGTTTAGAATATCGATTTTAGATCCTTCTTCTTTTCTAATATGTGCATTCAGTGCCATAAATTTTCCTCTAAGCACTGCTTTTGCTGCATCCCACAAATGTTTTTAAGTTGTATTTTCAGTTTCATTTAGATCAAAATATGCTTAATTTACCTTGAGACTTCCTCTTTGACCTGTATGTTACTTAGAAGTGAGTTGTTTAAACTCCCAGTATCTGTGGATTTTCTGATAATCTGTCTGCTTTGATTTCTAGTTTAATTCTATTGTAGTCTGAAAACATATTTTGTATGATTTCTATTTTTTTGAATTTGTGAAGGTGTTTTTTATGGCCCCAAAAGTGGTATGTCTTGGTTAATGTTCCATGTGAGCTTGAGAAGAATGTGTATTCTGATGTTTTGAGGTCAAGTATTCTATAAATATTAAGTAGATCAAGTTGATTAATAGTGTTGTTTAGGTCAACTGTATCCTTACTTATTTTCTGGTTGCTTGAACTGTCAATTAGTGAAAAGAGGTGTTGAAGTCTCCAACTATAATAGTGGATTTGTCTATTTCTCTTTGTGATTCTATCAATTTTTGCCTCTTGTATTTTGACACTCTGTTGTTAGGTACATAGATGTTAAGGATTGTTATGTCTTCTTGGAGAATTAACTCCTTTGTCACTATGTAATGTCCTCTTTATACCTGATAATTTTCCTTGTTCTGAGGTCTGCTTTGTCTGAAATTAGTACAGTTACTCCAGCTTTGTTTTTTATTAGTGTTATCATGGTACATATTTCTTTATCCATTTAATTTTAACCTACCTGAGTTTTTATATTAAAGTTGGGTATCTTGTAGATAACCTACAATTCTGTGTTTTTTTTATAACTTTTTTTCTTTTTTTAGTGAGAAAGATTGGCCCTGAGCTAGCATCTGTTGCCAGTCTTCCTCTATTTTGTATGTGGTACACCACCACAGCCTGACTTGATGAGTGGTGTAGGCCTGTGCCCGGGATCCAAACCTGTGAACCCTGGGCCACCAAAGCAGAGTGCGTGAACTTAGCCACTATTCCACTGGGATGACCCTTTGTGTTGTTGTTTTTTATCTACTCTGACAATCTCTGTTTTTTTAATTTCTGTATTTAGACCAATATTCACATTTAAAGTAATTATTGATAGAGTGGGATTGACTTCTGTTTATTGTACCTGTTTATTGTTTCTTTTTTCCTTCCCTTCTTTTTCTGCCTTCCCTGGTTTTGATTGTGCATTTTATATGATTCACTTTATCTCCTCTCTTAGCATTCAATTATACTTCTTAAAAAAATTCTTTTAGAGATTTTTGGAATAAAATACACATTTACAACTAGTTCATTCTACGTCAAATAACATTATACCACTTCATGTGTAGTGCAGGTACCTTATAAGAGAGTCTTCCCAATTCTTCCCTCCCATACCTTATGATGTTGCTGTCATTCATTTCACTTATCCATATGGTACAATCACCCAATACATTGTTACTATTATTAGTTCAAACAAAGGGTTATATTTTAGATCAATCAAGAATAAGAAAAATAAAAAGATTTTATTTTCATTTATTCCTTCTCCTATACTCTTCCTTTCTTTATGTAGATCTGATTTTCCAACCAATATAATTTTCCTTCCCCTGAAGAATTTCTCTTAACATTTGTTTTCTCCTTTTTTTGGTGAGGAAGATTGGTACTGAGCTAACATCTGGTCTGAATCTTCCTCTTTTTGCTTGGGGAAGATTGGCCCTAAACTAATATCTGTGCCAGTCTTCCTCTATTTTGTACATGGGTCACTGCCACAGCATGGCTTGATGTCAGTCCACTTCTGGGATCTGAACCTGTGAATGTGGGCTGCCAAAGCGGAGAGCGCTGAACTTAACCTCTGTGCCACTGGAACAGCCCCTCTTAACATTTCTTGCAGGGCAGGTCTGGCAATTAATTCTCTCAGTTTATTTCTCCTTCACTTTTGAAGGAAAATTTTGCTGGACATATAATCAAGGTTGGTGTTTTTCTTTCAACACTTTAAATATTTCACTCCATTCTCTTTTGCTTACGTGGCTTCTGATGAGAAGTCCTCTGTAGCTCTTTTAACTCTTACCCTTGTTCCTCTATAGGTAAGGGTTTTTTTTGTTTTTTTTTTTTTTGGTGAGGAGGATTGGCCCCAAGCTAACATCTGTTGCCAATCTTCCTCTTTTCGCTTGAGGAAGACCAGCCCTAAGCTAACATCTGTGCCAATCATCCTCTATTTTGTATGTGGGATGCTGCCACAGCATGGCTTGATGAGTGGTGTGTAGGTCTGTGCCTGGGACCTGAACCTGGAAACCCTGGGCTGCTAAAGCGGAGCATGTGAACTTAAGCACTATGCCATCGGGCCAGCTCCTTGTTTTGTTCTTTAAAGATTTTTTTCTCTTTTGTCTTTGGATTTCTTCAGTTAGAATATGATGCATTTAGGTGTAGAGTTTTTTTTGGAATTTATCTTGCTTGGTGTTTGTTGAGGTTCCTGGATCTGCGGTTTGGTCATTAATTTTGTTAAATTATTGACCATTATTATTTCATTACATTATATGTTATTACTCCTGCTCCATTCTTCTTTTCTTCTCCTTCTGGTATTCCAGTTATTCTTATGTTATACTTTTTGAAATTATTCCACAGTTTTTGGATGTTGTTTTTATCATTCTTTGTTCTCTTTGTGTTTCCGTATGGGAAGTTTCTATTGACTTATCTTTAAACTCGCTGATTCTTTCCTCAGCCATATCTAGCCTAGTGATGAGCCTGTAAAGGCATTCTTCATTTCTATTCAGAATTTTTGATTTGTAGCATTTACTTTTTTATTCTTCATTAAAGTTTCCCTCTCTTTGCTTACCTTACTCATTCTGTTCTTGCATGTTGTTTACTTTTTCCACGGGAGCCCTAAAAATATTAATCACAGTTATTTTTAAATCCTTATCTGATAATTCCACAATCTGTGTCACGTCTGAGTCTGATTCTGATTCTTGCTTTATCTCTTCAGACTGTGTTTTTTTAGGCATATCTTGTCATTTTTTCTTGAAAGCTGGACATGATATATTGGGTAATAAGACCTTGGGTGAAAGGTCTTTAGTGTGAGATTTTGAGTTAATCTGGCTTGGAGTTGGGCTGTGTTTAATGTGTGCTGTAGCTTTAGGGGCCAAGAATTTCAAGTTCCTCTGTTGTCCTTGTATTTGTCTCCATATTGTCTTAGAGCTGCCCTAAGAATTCTTGCTTAAGTGGAGTCTGCACCTTGCAGCTCATTCAACAGTAATCCGCTGTTATTATACCAGAGTCTATTAATGTGGTGAAAAGATGTTGGGGAGGGAATGTGTTCTATAGTGTTATGATAAAATCTCAGTCTTTTCGTGGACCTGTGTCCCTGGACTTTGACCTCTGAAAGTATTTTTTAGTTTCTGTCCCCTTTAGGTGAGGCAGGAAAGCTAGAGGTGCTGGTGTTGGGTAATTGAACTTTCCCTTGTATGGAATAAATTTCTGTACGGGATAAGGCAAGGTCTTTTTCGTAGAGAATAGGCCTTTGTTATGGAGAATGCTCTCCATGTGTTTTAAATGGTTACTTTCCCCTCCATCTATCTCCCATAGCCATGAGAAGCTCTTTCTTGGCTCTTCACTGTGAGAACCTGCTGGGGTTCCTAGAGGTAAAACCCACAAAAGCATGGGGGTCCCACTAAGACTGTGGCCCCTAAGAGTTTCTCAATATCCCAGTAGTCCATATTCAGCCTCCAGCAATTTGTCAAAATTACCATTTGTTTGTTTCTTCCAGTTTGTGCCTCCAGTGGTTTCCGCTCCAGGTAAGCAGATCTTGGCTGTGACTCTCTGAGTTCATCTGTGAAGGACTGAGTTCAGAGCGTTTCAGATGTACAAAAAAATACAATTACAAAGTAACTTTTTGGTCAGAAATTTCAATACGAATTTTAATGGCTGTAAATATATTTTGTTTTGATAAGCCGAGGTGATAATATATTAAATCAAAATTGAAATCTTTTCTCAAAAACTCATTGAGAAAATTATAAACATTCGTAAGACTAACAGATTTCTAGCCACCATTCATCAAAGAAAGAACACGATGCCTTTTGAGTAGCTGGCCACTCAAGCAACTATGTTATTACCAATGGCAGTACGCTTAATGAAAAATTGTGTCCCCTGAAAAGTAATCAATTGATTAGCTCCAATGTGTATTATGAAAACTTTAACAGTAGGAGAATTGCCTGTGCTGTATAAAATGTAATAGCTATTTGTAATCCTTTGTCAAATGAGGCAGGGCATACTTAAATAAATAATAAAATAAATTAGAATGTTAAGTGGTATTGAATCATATATTCTTAAATGCACGAAGGATTGGCACATTAATTTACTATATAAAAGTTGTAACTTTCCACTGGTATCCCATTGGCTGGAAAAAGTCAATGCCATTTCCAAGCGTGCTTCCTGTGGTCTTAATGAGAACAGCTCTCACTCCCAGTTACTGTCTCTCATGAATTCCCATCAAATAGCCATAGAGCTGGAAAGAAACCCATGGAATATAAAGGGACACATTAGCATGTAAAGGCTGGCGCCTGCCCATCTTCAGATGAAAGGTCACAAGGAAGATATTTGCGACGAGGAACAGCAAGTTGTGACCACTCTCCAGATCTGTACCCATCAGACAGAGGTTGACACCTGTGACAGGTACATTCTGATTTTCACATGCCTTGTGCAAAATCAGACGTGCTCACAACAGCATGGCAGCCAAATGTCAAGTGCTTCACCTCTCAGCATGAAGACACTCAGAAACCTTGGCTGGAAAAGGCACTTGGATTCACCTCTTGAAGTGCACACTGCGGGAGAGCCAGACCAGGAGAGGGTTCTGTTAAGCCTTGTTCAACAACAGGTGCAAGGAGTCATGCATGCTGACACTCCTTGTCCCCAGTGCTCTGCACTCTGGCACCTCCCTGACCTGGTCCTGCACAGCAGAGAGGTTGAGGCTGAAGCCACTGGAGGGGCAGCAGGCGTGTCTCTTTGTCCCCTTGCTGTTCCAGATGCGGTTTAATGAGAGGGAGGAGGGTTCGTAATTTCAGAGCAGGAAACGAAGGGCATGTGCGGATTTGAACTGGGCCTGCAAACTCAGGCTGGAAATGTTCTGGCAAATTCGATTGTTCTTGGAGTTCAGGAGCTCTCACAAGGAGACAACGTTGAGAAAAAAAATCAAATTTATAGAACCTTTTAAACCAAGATCTAGGTCTTGGTGGGCACTATTGTTTTAGGTGGAAACTTCAAATAGACCCTGAAGAAGTAGGCTTTCCCAGGACCAGAGCTACTCCTGATGGGAAGGAAGGCACTTTCACCCCTTTAGATGTGACTCTGGGTCTTTAAGAATGCTCCCCAAATCTCCTTGGGCATGACACTATGGGGCTGACATCTAACTTCCAGAAGGCCAATGTTTTTCTCCTAGTGTAGGGTGCAGGGATCCACACACATTCCCTTGTGACCTTTGTTGCAAACAAGAGCAGGTATGAGATGTCCCCTGGAGGAGAGTGTGGTGTGAGACTTCTGAAACCGAGATGCTGACAGCTCTCTTAGCAAGAAACAAGCAGTGCTTGGAGACAGCATTGCCCTGACTCCCTGAAGAACTGCTTTTATTGAAATGTTCTGTAGGGTAAGAGCTGATTTACGAAATAGCTCTATGCAATGTGTCCTGAGTCTATTATTATAAGGATGTTGGAGATAGTGTTGTTATTTCATCTGGCATTTCGGTTTTTTGATTTTGTGGACATAGTGAATCTAAGTTAATTATTCCTTCTTTCCTTCCTTCCTCCCTTCCTCCTTTCTTCCCTTCCTTCCTTCTTTCCTCCCTCCCTCCATCTTTTAGATCAAAGCTAGATAGCTCAGAACACCAGATCTGTGGCCTACCAGATATAAAAGCATATGTCATTAGGGCGTGATATATATTTTTTGGCTTTATTTTCAACTCCTTTTGTTATCTGTGGAGTTTTATAGAGCCTGGATAGCCAACTTCTGTCCTTTCTGGAGGAAGGCCAGTATGAATACCCAAATTAGTAAATGAGCTTCCTCACCCAGACGTTGAGCCTGGGACATAGGCTTTTAGTAATTGGTTCTGGGAACTAGGCTAGAGCAGAATATAAACTTTGGTGGACTCAAAGTAAAAAGCCAAAGGGCCTGATTTATGATGACGTGAGAGGTTAGGCCTGGCGAGAATCTGACCCACTGACTTGGAAGCACTCATTTTTCTGTTAAGTGGTTGAAAGAGCATAGACTTTGATTTCAGGAAGACTTTTGGGTTTCTGGGACCACCCCTTATGTGAACTTCAGCAGGCCACTAAACCCCTCTGAGGCTTCAGTCTCTTCATCACTAAAATGAGAATAGTATCATGTACATGGTTGTTATGAGTATTAGATCAGAGAGTCTCTGCAGCACCCGACATGTTGGTTCCTCATCCCCTATTCTCTTCCACGAGGTTGGGATAAAATGTGTTTGGAACTGCCCTGCTTTTTCAAATCTCTGGGAAGATGAGGATGTTCATGCCTTCCTTTGAAACAATCCTGGCACCCCGGGGACTTGTCCGGAAATTCAGCTCGTGTTCAAGCCTGTTTAAGGGGCTTTTGCTTTCATCTTCAGGGGCCAAATGCCAGTGGCTGCTTTTAATGAAACCAAATCCTTCCTAGTTCTGTGTGATTTGGGGTTTTGCTTCCCCAGCCTGGGCACAGTTGGATACATTCTGTTTTCTTTATTTTCCCAGTGACCTTAGAGCACTTTGTGATTCTAAAACTGACCTACTGGGAGAAGCAAAATAAACTCTTCTATTCCGTCTTCTCTTTCTCTGAATGTATGTGGAATGACGTGACTTTATACACCTACCATCAAGCTTGCTGGCTCTAGAGTGATAACAACTAACATAAGTACAGTTATCCGTTACATATTCTGGGAAGGCTCTGCAGAGCGTCCTTGACAAACTGATATCTTCTTCAGCCATTGGTGGCCCAGGGGCCAAACATGGAAGAAATAAGTAAAACCATAGAAAAAATCAAATAAACAAAAATATTGTCTTTTAGCACCCAGGGGATACATGCCCCATTTCCATTCCTCATCAATAAATTATAATTTCTTCTCTTCTGAAACTGGGGGTCAAGATAGCACAATAATTCCTTAATTTGGTGCTTTCCTGTGCTTTGATTTTGGGGAGTGGGTGGTTTATAATGAAACAGTGAGGTTTGTATATTGGTCTAACTTTTGATGCTTCTTTTTTCCTTCTGCTCTTCTCTTTGGGCCTCTGCAGCTGACAGGTCTCCCCTGAGCCTTATGGGAGAGGCCCATGTCTGTGATCACCCGCATGCACACCCTGAGCTTTTCAGTTTGTCCACAAGTAATTTGGGCCCTACTTTTTCCTGCTGAGCCTGGGGTCAGAGTCTCTCCCGTTTGTGAGATTTCCTTCTACAAGGCCACTGTCTGGTTAAGGACCTTGTGGGCAGTGGTTTCATGGCCCAGACTTTAGCCCTTACTCCTTACACAGAACCTGACTCCTTCCCTTACCAGCTGGGTGACTCTGGACAAATTACTCAACTGCTCTGTGGTGCAGTTTTCTTGTTTGTAAACAGGGATAGTAAAAGCATCTGCTTCAAAGGGTTGTTCTGAGGATTGAGTGAAGTAATGCGTGTGCAGGCTTAGGACATTGCTGGCGTATTTCAAGCACTCAACGTATTAAGCACTACCGTCACTATTGCTACGTCAGCTTGGCCGTGAACATTCAGTGGACGGACTACTTTCCTCAGGGAGGATGGGTATTAGAATGGACTCATCCAAGAGCTTCAAAATTAACAAAATCTTGGAAAATATTCTCAGCTTTTCATGCTCCCCGAAAGGAATGTAGAATCTTCAAGGAGGAAGTAGATGGATGTAGGTACCATCCTAAGGACAGGAGTCTCTGCTTTGTCTCTATTCTCCTCGTACCAACGTAATTAATCATTCCCGGTCTCCTGGCTTAACTATGGCTATTCCTCCTGGCCAGAAAGCTCCTTCTAACCTATTCTACATACCAGTGCCTTGCTGATCTTCTGATATTGTGCTTTAACCTTGTTGTCTGCCCTTTCTTCAGAACCTTCCATAAGGCCCTCTGCTCTTGGTCCTTAGCCTCTTTTCCACTTCCATCTCCCATTGCTCTACTGCAGTCAGACTGGTTTACCTTGTTCATCCCTACTTCTGTGCTTTGCTCTAACTATTCCTCTCACCTGGAGGGACTGGCCTGTGGATCTAAGTCACATGCATTCATTAAGTCCCACCTCTTCTATGAAGCCTTCCCTGACCACTGCAGCTTATTGTTCTCTTTCCTTCCCCTGAGCCACCACAGTCACTAGTGATGATCATGTCTGGGCTCATTTTAGATTCATGAGCCCAAATCACAGATGCACCCTCTGCAATGTATAACCATCCTACTGTATTTTCACTCTCAGCTCAAACCTCCTCCACCTCCTTGTCCTCTTACCTCTTTTTCACTGGCAACTTGGTCTCATAATTCCCAGATAAGACAGGAGAAATCATATGCATACCTCCCCTGCTCTACGTACTTACCTGCACCTTTAGCTGTGCTCTCTACCTTCCCTTCCATTGGGCGATGAGTCCCCGCTTCTAACAAAGCCAACTCTTCCCCTTGTGCTCCAGGTCTCTTCTCTTTGGCCTGCTCAAGAAATGCATCATTGATTTCTCCTTCTTTATGGGATCATTCTTATCAGCACACGAACACACTCTCGAAACTTGCCTCTTAAAACAATACTTGCCTCTTGAGGCCACTTCTGCCTCCAATTTCTCTGTTCTCTTTCTCAGAAAATCAGGAAAAATCTGTCTATAAGGACTGTTTATACTTCCTTACTGCACCTTTTCTCCTCCACCCACCTCAATTGGTCCTGGTCTTACTCTTAAACCCAAACTGCTCTTTTCAAGTTTTCTGCTGATTTCAATGTTGTGTGTCTGTCCTGATCTTATTCAGTTTCTTGTAAATATTCCAGTCAGTTGACCATACTCTCCCTTTTGAACATGTTCTTCTCTTGGCTTCTGTGACACCTCATTCTATTTTTTCTCCCATCTATTGTCCACTTCTTCCTGAAATCCTTTGCTGGCTCTATCTTCATTGATGGGAATGTTAGAATGCACCAGGGCTGCTTCTCTTTTCAATCTATGCTCCCTTCCTGGGTGATTCCATCCACAAGACAGCTTTAATTATAATATATATGCTGATGACTTCAAAATTTATAGCTCTAATTTAAAATTCACCCTTTAATTCTGGACTCTTCTCTCCGATGACCAACTCGGCATCTCCACTTGGCTAATAGGCACCTTAAACTAGCTGTCAGCTCTACCCTCCCAAGCAGATCTGAATCAGCCCAATTCTCTTTGTCTTCACTGCTACCACCTTGTCTGCACTGTTGTCTTCTCTCTCCCGTACTGCAGCAGTGGCCTCTTAACTCATCTCCCTGCTTCCATCCTGTCCCCTATTGTCCGTTCTCCACACAGCACCCACACAAAAATCTAAATCAGATCATGTGTCTCCCCTGGTCAAAACTTCCAACAGTTTCCTGCTGCTCTCTTGCTACCAGGCCCAGGAAGGTCTAGCTTCTACATACCCCCAGCCTCCTCATGTGCCCTGCTTTCCCTGCACACTCCGCTAGCACTCCTGTGGCTGGCTTGCTGCTCCTCTAAGCTCGTTGTCCCCAAGCGTGCTCTGCCATGAGGGCTTTGCACTTGCTGTGACCTCTTCTTGGAGGGCTCTTCCTCTAGATCTGTATATGGGTTGCTTCCTTGTCATTGTTTTAAATTTCTTTGTCCCCTCTGTCAAGAAGGGAAGTCATTTTTCATATCGCCCTATTTTGATTTTCATCATAGCATCTCTGATTCTTTGTTGCCTGTTACTTTTCTTGTTTATTGTCCTTCTCCTCCACCAGACAGAAAGCACTTTGAGAAGAGAGATCTTCTTCTTATTCATCACTGTGCCCCTTTATCTGGCACAAAGAAGGTGCTCAATACATATTTTTGAATCAATAAATGCTGACTACTTGTAGTTCTATATTTCTGGTTTTGCCAATACTTAGGTCTTGGAAGGAAGGAAATGATTGCCTTCTGAGAACTAAGCTTTTGAAATGGACTGGGACAGGGATGTGGGACATCTCCTCCAACAGGGAGGTCGGTTCTCAGGCCAAGACTTGACTGTGAGGAACTAAATGTATTAACATACCTAAAGCAAGAATGCATCAGTGAGGAAGGGGATTGACTAGCCCCTAGAAACCTAGAAAAAGGAAAGTCCTTGAAGCAAATGCTGGCATTGCCCCTGCAAACACTGACCAAGCACCTTTGCTGCTGGCATATATGCATCTTCTAGTGCCATTGGCAAGACCATTCCTACTGTGAGATCAGTATTTAGCTGGATGTGATTAAATAGTCAATGAATGAGACTCCCCTTCTTGGAGTCCTTGTGCACTACATCACCTTGTGATTATGTTTGCTCTCCCTTATAGGCCTACCTACATGGGTAGGATGTGCTGGTCACTTGTATTTTAAGTTTTGGGTCCTTGGTAAAGTAATGGCTCAGTGTGAATTATTAAAATGTCATCCCCTTTCATATATCAGCCTGGTGAGATTGGTATAACGGGGTCCTCATCTGAGTGACAGATTTGTCTTTTGGGTGCTGACAAAACCTGGTCTCTGAGCCTTCAAGACTGGGTCTTGGTACATTCACTGGGGAGCAAAGGCCCTTCCGGGGAACTCCTGGGAAACAACCTGTTAACATTTTCCCAGGTGGACTACACCCACTGTTTATCATTTCTCTTCTTTCTACCCTTTTAAGTTAGTTATTCCACAAACATATTTTGAGCCCCACTATGTGCTAGGTTCTTTCCAGGGCCCTGGGATACAACTATAAACCCTAGGAAGGTTTCTGCTTCCTTGGAGTTGAGAGTCTATTGGGAAGGACAAACCATGCAAAGTAAACAAACGAACAAGGCAATTTCAGGTAGAGATAAGTGCTATGAGAAAGGGAAATTGGGCAATGTGATCGGGGGGTGGGGTGTACGACACATTAGTTTCTGGAGTCAGAGAAGGCCTCTTTGAGGAGGTGGCTTTGGGCTTAACATTGAATGGGAACCAAGGGAAAGGAGCCATGGGACAATCACAGAGAGGAGTTTACCTCTCACCTCCCTAACTAGAAGGGCAGATTTTGGTTGAAGATTAGGTGGAAGGGACTATATGGATCATATTCACAATACATATTTTCTGAACCTGGAATTGGGATACTGTCTGCTATGGGCTGAACTGTGTCCCCCTGCCAAATTCGTATGTTAAAGTCCTATCCTTCAGTATCTCAGAATGTGACTGTATTTGGAGATAGGGTCTTTAAAGAGGTAACTAAGTTACAATGAGGTCATTAGGGTGGGCTGTAATCTAATATGGCTGGTGTACTTATAAGAAGAGGAGATTAGGACACGGACAACACAGAGGGAAGACCAGGTGAAGACACAGGGAGAAGACAGCCATCTACAAGCCAAGGACAGAGGCCTCAGAAGAAAACGTCTCTGCCAACACCTTGATCTTGGACATCTAGCCTCCAGCAGTGTGAGGAAACAAATTTCTGTTATTTAAGCCACCAAATCTATGATATTTTGTTATGGTAGCCCTAACAAAGTAATACACAGTCAAAAGAGAAAAGGATTTGAAATTGGGACAGTCTCAGAGAATCCAAACCAAATGGTTACCAGCCAGCCCAGGCCAGTCCCTTCGAAATCTCATCCCCAGTCCCGAGCTATGGCAGCAACGTTGATACTGCAAGCTTCCCTTCCCCTGAGACCACTGGCTCCATTCCTGCTGACATCGAGTGTCTGTGCAGCAGCAACTGCCTTTGCTCCCCGGCATCCTCCCCAGGGTTTGAACCACTGACCTTACCATTACGAATGAGTCAGATTATAGACAAGTGTTCTTACTTGCATGCTCAGACTGTCTGTATATAATTAACTGTGAGTTACAATAATGATGATGATGATATGAAGTGCTCAAGGGCCTTTGGAATTTGAGGCCAATAAAAATATAACATTGTTATTATTGTCATTACTATAATCAGGAACATATACCTGGATAAAAAGGCCATTTCTCACTAGTGTAATAACACATGACCATAAAAGTACCTAAAAATCTTTATTTTTCTCCCTTTAGAAATATGACCATCAAGTCACTATCATAATAATTAAAGCACCTTAAAAATTCTTTCCAGGATCTTATGGAGGTGTATACCACCTTTTTTTACTGTGCATGTTCTCACTGGCTCCTATGAAATGGCTTATGAGGACTGGGCATTTGGCACTTTGTCTTGGAGACAAGATATTGGCGACATCTGTTTTGGAGAGAGGAAGTCATCTATAAAATATAATCAGCCTATAATGGCACACCTACCTACAATGAACAAGTTCCAGAAGAAGTGGAGTTTGGGCCATGTGTGCTCTACCTGGAGAGCATGTTCTATGAATAAGGAGAATTTTATTAGCTGAAAATGTAGTAAAATTCTAAGCCAATTTGAAGGGTGTGTGTAACAGGTGGGGCAGATGTTCTAAGTGGTCATAAATTATTTGGAAGCTGTCTCCGTAGGGATGAAGAGACGACCCAAAACCGTGGGACTTTTTTTTCTTTCCTTCCCTGTGTCCCTTCTTTTTTTTTTATTTCTGCCATTTTAATTGATTTTCAGAGGATTTTAAATGAATTTAGAAGCAAAATCTCCTGATAAGCTTCATAAAATCTGCCCTCTCCCAGGATGGGGAAACTGAGGTCAGTTGGCTGCCTAACTCAAAATGAAACAAAACTATCCTTCTCCTCTCTTCCCTCCCTCCTCTTCTCTCTTCTTCAGCCCTACCAGAGTGCTCACAAGCCAAAGAAGGAACAGAATAAAGCAGATTGCAGAGGAATCGTTTGGAGCTTAAAGAAGATTCTGAGGAAGTGTGGTAATTCTGAAAAATCTTAATTAATGTCTCACTGGTACTTTCAGTACCTGAGGGCTTGTGAAGAGAGTGAAGCCAGAAACAGAGCACTTCGATTATAAAAGGCTCTGAGAGCTACACAGATAGTCTAGTTGGAGACAGGCTACTCACTGAAATATCCACATGATGGAAGCAGAGTTGGTGAGGATTTTGGTCTGGCAAACAGACCAGGGTACGTGGGAGTATATTCATTGCCAAGCCTTATTGAAAGCTCCTTTCATTTCTCTGGTCTTCAAGTTCTCATCTATAATACAGGCTTAACATGAACATTGTGTCTGTACAATTAAACAAGTCAACAAAAAACAAAGTAGCACCCTGTCTTCAAAATATTCCTCCAAACCAAACCTGAAAGCTAGGTAAATTAACTGGTTGAGAGAACAAGTTTTCAACTGGTCATTTAGCATCATAGAGAACCTAACAAACCAAATGTTGTTAGACTGAAGTTACATTGTTTTTTTCCCTATTGACCACAAACAGGTTTGTATATAGACGTATAAACCTTAGCTCCAAATACCGTTGAGTGCCTTGTTGCCCCAAATCTAAACTTACCCTCTGCCTCTCGTTTTCAAGGCTCTCCATTGACTGGCCCCACCCTCCCTTTCTAACCTAATTTCTCATCACTCCCTAGTATTCACCTTTAGCTTGAGTCAGGCTGGTGTTTTCTCCTCATGTCCTCCTCATTCCCATCTCCATGCTCGTATTCGTGTTGTTTGCTTTTCCTGAGATGAGCACAGTGCCCCTAACAGTGTCTCTCACCATTCATTCATTCATTCATTTATTCATTCATATCTTGAATATTAGGCTGCATGTGTCAGGTGTTGTACCAGTTTCTGTTGGGGGCATACAAAAGACTTAGGCAAGGTCACTTCCTTCTTGACCCCTGTGGCTTTTTCTTTCTAGAAGGGGCAGGATGGAGATGGACATTCATTCAACACCAAAAGAAGTCAATAAATGCTGTGGTGATGTATCCTGGATGTCACTGTTTTCTGTTCCTACCTCAGCTCCATGAGAAGTTCCTTCCTGGCGTGCCTGAGGCTCCCCAATTGTCTCATATGTGCTCACACCCAAGTCCAGTCGGCTAATATGGGATCTGTTTCTTATTCCTCTCATCTCTCTGGTTCTGTCGTGGTCACTGGGTTGGCCTCGACCTCTGTGCTCTGCTGCCCTTGCTGCTGGGTGTTACCCCTCTGTAGATGCCAACCCCACCACCACCGCTGCTTCCTTTGGCCACAAATGCTACTTCAACTGTAGCCTTCATGTGGTGCGAATGCCACTCAGTGTACACTGATGGAGGATCCCAAGGCTGTTGTCTCCAACATCTTACAGAGGCTTAGGAGGTAATAGAGATTTTAGGTTTTACTCACAGCCGTCTCTCTCCCTGGGAACCAGACACAAGTCCTCTGGGGGCTGGGGTTGAGACATCCCACCCTGCTCCGTGAGTCCTGCCCCAATGATGAAGCTGTTTTGCCTGACTCCATCTTCCCTTAGGAAAAGTTCTAACGAGGAAGCTCCTGTCCCAGCTGTTCATCAGACATTCTGAAGCAGATGTAATTCCTAGCGGTGGACTGAGCCTGGGCTCAATCCAGAGCTCTTTGCTACTTTGGTTATGTCCCAGGTATTATGGGGTAATACTTAGAAGTCTTAGAAACTCTTAGAAAGAAGGCTATTTCCTGTGAGAGTGGAGGAAAATATCAATGAGAAGGTAACAGAGAAGGTTTGGAAGGATGAATCAGTAGATGGTGAATGGGGGAAAATCAGCTCAGGCAGAAGGGGCAGCTTGAAGGCACAATAGCCTGGAAGAGCCCGAGATGAAGTAGCCCATGGCTGGAGCTAAGGCTGTGTTTCAGGAAAAGGGAGGAAGTAAGGCTGGGAGGTTAGATTGCAGCCAGATCGTAAAGGGTCTTAGAGCGCATTGTAAGGCATTTGGACTTTGTTAAGTGTGGGCTCCATGGCAAAGTAGTCAGTACATATTGTTGGATTTAAAATGCCTGACTTTGTGCCATGATTCAGGTTCTATTACATATACAGATTCATTCTTGATGTAATTCCTTCCCTTAACTATTTTTTTCATTGTGTTATATTTCTTTCAGTGTGTGTTTTATTTTTTCCAATTTTATTTTAAGATCCTGACATTAATAACCTATAGAGGAAAAACTGATCTAGCTTAAATTTTCTACTTGTGTGCCTTGATTTCTCAAGAAATGGAAGAAGGCTCTCCTAATTCCTGGATTTTAAATTTCTGCAGGAAAAAACCAAAATGTTTAGCCATTGGATGATAATTTTGTGTAACCTGAGTAATTTCCAAGTTCTTCCAGGTGGCATGATGAGGGCTTTTCAGTCTTTGTCTTAGTGTGGCCCACTCATTTGATTTATCTTCGTATCTCAGATCAGACGAAGGGAGGTAGATCCCTTAGGCATGTGCTATACATCAAGTAATGAACATTTGTTGAGTGCTTTCTCTATTCATTATTGATGATGACTTTGAGGGTAGAGGGCCAGGCTTTCTACCTCTTTTGTCACTCCCATGTGAACCAAGACAGTGTTCTGTACCTAGATGGTCCTCGGGAAAAACTCATTGAAACAGGAGAGGTAGATGGTGGGACAAAGAAGTGGCCTTGAATACTGGAAAATACAAGGATTTTGGAGCCAACTAGGGCTGCATATGGATCACTTTGCTATTAGGTGTGATCTTGGGTTAGTTAATTTGTCTCTTTCAATGTCCCTACCTAAGAAGTGGACATAATAATATCTAACACATAGATCTAATGGGAATATTTAATAGGATAATATATGAGTAGTGTTGGGTACATAGTAAGCACTAGACTAGTTAAAAAAATGAACAGAAACAGAATCCAAAATTGCCACAATAGGCCACAGAGATAAGAACAGCAACCTTATACTCCCCTTTCCCAAAATGTCTAGCCTGTGTCTGTAAAACACTCTTCAGCTGGTTTGATTTATTCAGAACTCAATCTTGTTTCCAGATGTTGCACAGGGAAATTCTTTCTTCCACTTTCCCCCTCAATACTGAGTAATGCCATCAGACTCCACCAAGCCTGTATCCAAATCAGTGAATAGGCGGCCTCATCCCCGTGGAGACACATTCATGGAGTCCTTTTGGGAAAGCTGACCTGGAGGTAAGAAGGAGAGAAGCCCCCCCGGTTATCCCTGGAGGATACATAAATGGTCCATCCAAGCAGCACCGGTTGTTTCTGTCTCAGGTCTCTTCTTTGAACAACAGTAGCAATCAGATCTGTTCCTTGAAACCACGTTTGTGGGAGGGGACAGTGAGGCCTGGGCAGACTTTGTAGGAACCACCCTAGGACTCACCAGCTTGATATTCCCCCATGAACTGAGTTGGTATCAGGTTTGCAACTTTTCTGTCCTGAATCCTAATGTTTGAACAATTTTGCTCTTCAAATGGAAATGAAGCGACCTGCAGTAAAATGCACCTCACTTCTGGAATCTGGGATTCAAAGACTTCCTTGCCCATTTGGGGACTCGTTCTCGGCCAGTCCTCCTTCTTTCTCTCGTTGCTTCGTAAGAGACGAGGGCTCTAGCTGTCCCAGAGCACCTGTCCTCCCTAAAGACCCAGGATGGCTAATTCAGACTGAAGAGTTCATGATTTAATGTTTTACCCTCCCAAGGGGTGTTGCAGCCACCTTAATTTCATTTCAACAGGTATTTGTCAAACTTCTATGTTACTCAAGCTGGGTGCTGGAGATAGCAGATAAAAACAAAGCCAAAAGGTTCTAACACTGCTGTCCAAAAGTCTAGTGGGAAACAATAGTCATATGTAAATAATTCATTTCAAAACTATATAAAAAGTGCGTGTGTGTGTGTGTGCACCCTAAAAGAAAAAGGCATTAATTTGCCCGAAGGACTTTTAGGTGACCCAGGGAGAAATTACAGTGCATGGAAACTAGAGCTGAGTCTCTGAGGGTGGAACCCGGGGAACCCTGAAGGCAGAGGCTGGGACGCCTCTCGTGCCTTGTGTGGGAGCACTGGGTATGTTGGCAAGCCCAGTGTTTGCCGGTTATAAACTGAGCTCCTAGAAGCCAATGCCTGCCTGTCTGCCCCCTCCCTTACCATGAGGGTGGAGAAAGGTTCCTGAGGATACAAAGTAACTGCCGGAGGCAGGCAAGGAGCCATCTGCTCCTGCTGCTGCACCCACGTTATCTCTTTCGGCTCCTGCAGTGTTGTCGAGTCCAGGCCATGGAAGCACGCTGGCAGTGAGTCAGGACCCCTGAGTTCCAACGAGGATCCATGCCTACTTTGGAAAGGCATGTAACCTTTCAGAGCCTTAGTTTCCTGTTCTTGAGTTAGATAACACCTATCAGCTACGCAGAGAAAAATGAGATTATAAAAGTGAAAGCAGTTGGAAAAATAACCGTAGTGCCCTTCAATAAAATTTTATTAATAATTAATCAAAAAGCATTTATTATCTGTTGTGCACCCAGAATTTGGCGAGGTGCTAAGTAGAGTCCATTAGTCCAGTAGGTTTCTAATAACAAAGTATTTTTTCCAGTCCATCTGGTACAGAGAAATTGTCGGCACGGAGTACGTACTGTAGAGAATACATTGGCTTCACGGTCACAGATTGCTGTGCTTCTGTTGCTGATTAGCTGCGTGGTACTGGACAGTTATCTTCCTTCCTTTGAGTCTCGGTTTCCCAATCTGTAAAATAAAGTTTTTCCACTGATCCTTTCTGATCCCTCTTTCTCTTACCTTCCATCTACCCCCTTTCTTCTGGCTGTGGTATTAGAATGAGGCTCAGTAAATCAAGACACGTTAAAATAGAAAAGACTATAAATAATAATGTGCTGATTCTTTGGGGGACAGTTTAACCCAAAGGAGTGACACTCCAGTGGTTGAATATCAGGTATGTACAATAGGCTAATGGGAGAATTATTTGGGAGTAGGCAGTTGTAAGGCCTGCCTTGCTAGCATCTTCCCTTCAAGGAACCATGGTTGGGAGTATCAAGCAGAAAGTTCCAGAGTCTCACCTGAATGTGGCTATTGCCTTACATTATTGCCAATCAGCTGTGTTGTCTTCTCCTAAAAGGAAGCCAGTAGTAAAAAATCTCCAAGGCAGAGTCTAGAAATATCTTATATTTGTGTTCACTTTCATTCTTTATTCTGCATTCTCTCACGTGCATTGTCTCACTGATCTGTATAGCATGAGTCCATGCGCAGTTAAGGCATTATAATTGCCATCCTATTTAGTAGAGGAAGGAGAAAGGGTGACTGATTTGACATCACAGAGTAAGACAGTGGCACAGCTGAAAGTAGAGCCAGATGATGTCACTTCTGGTCTGGAACTCTCAGTGTGACGCTGAGCCTGGGAGAAATGAGTGTGTCCTGGGGGGGACCCTGCAGGGTCCCATGTTCCCTGGCTATGGGAGGTTAAATATATGTGTGCATTGCTCAGCATAAGGATGATAACTTTGAAGAGAACAGGCATTGCCATGTTGTAGGGGCTCCATAGATGTTTGTCAATCAATAGATAAAGCTGCCATAACTGTGTTTGAGAAAAACTCTGGGATAGACTCAATGGCTCAAGTGGTGGATGCCTCTGCTTGCTTTCTTGGCCTTTTTTTTTTTTTTTTTTTTCCAGCTCCTGACTTTGCCTGCAAGGAAAGTAGAGGGGGAATTCTCTACCCAGGGACCCCACATTTGTCAATTTGATTCCCTAAAAATTCAGTCACATGATTTAGACACAGGCTTAGCATTCCTTTTACACAAAGGAGATCTAATCAGCCAGCAAATACACCTTGAACATAGTCCACACACACATTGTCACCCAGGGTGGTGCTACAAAGACAGATGATGGAGTTTTTTCCCCACACAGAATTTCCTGTCTCTTTGGCAAGACATGCTATGTTCATTCTAATTTCTATTAGTGCTGAGTAGAAGACTATGTTACATTAGTAAGAAAATATGAAAACAAAGCCCATGTCTGTGTAACGTACTCTTTTAGCATAGAAAGCACACAAGGAAGTGTGCGCGCGTGTGGAGAAGCAGCACATCCAACAAACCTGTTTTGTGGGAAATGATCACCATAAACATAAAGCATTTTTCTCTGTGATGGTCAGTTTTACGTGTCATCTTGGCTAGGCCAGGTACCCAGAGATTTGGCCAAACGTTACTCTAGATGTTTCTGTGAAGGTATGTTTTAGAAGAGATTCACATTTAAATCAGTAGGCTTTGAGTAAAGCATATTAGCTTCCATAATGTGGGCGGGCCTCATTCAATCAGTTGAAGGCCTTCATAGGAAAAGCCTGATCTCCCCTGAGGAAGAGGGGATTCTGCCAGCAGACTACCTTCAGCCTTGAGCTGCAGCAACAGCTCCTCTGTGGGTCTCCAGCCTGCTGGCCTAGCCTGCAGATTTTGGACTTGCCAGCCTCTACAATTCCTTAAAATAAATCTCTTTATATATCTCTATCTCTATACATATATATCTCTATATATGTGTGTATATATCTATGTACATCCTATTGATTCTCTTTCTCTGGAGAACCCTGTCTTCCTCCACCTGTCCTTAGAATACCCAATCCTGTATAATCGTCTAGAGTCCCAGTGTGATACAAGGTCACATCTCTCTGTGTGGGGTGAGGGCCTTTTGTGGGGTGTATGTTTGTAGTAGGGTGGAGAGTGGGGAGAATCCCGAGACCCGTCTTCTCTCTTTCTTGGTCATTTTCTCTGCCCTCTGGCTGGCTGTTGTGATAGACCCTCCAGGGTTAGTGCATGGGGAGGGGGGAGGGAAGAGGGCATAAGAAGTCCTGGTGGGAGCTGCTCTGTTGTAAGGCATCTTCAGCATCTCTGGGTCTGGCTGATGTTTCAGCTGATTCTTTTCCTTGTGGGCACTTTCATGGGACTTCAGAGGCTCCAGACCCTGGAGCTAAAATGGCCCCTGACATGGGTGATGCCTTTCCTTTGGCCAACTGTGCCCCGATAAGCCCCTGTTCTCCAGGGATCCAGTCCACACAGGACCTCAGTCCTCTTAGGCAGAACTTAAAATGACTCTAGGCTGGCTCTGCCTCCCACGGGGCCTCCATCTGGTTAATAACATACAGTGACGTAGCTCTGATCTTGTGCCGGGTACTACTTTAAGCACTTTCCACGTATTAACTCATTTCATTCTCACAACGTTTTTTGAGGTAGGTACTTGTACTATCTCTGTTTTACAGAGGAGGAAGGTGAGCCTCAGAGAGGTTAAGCAACATACTCAAGGCCACACAGCTGCTAAGTGTCGGAGCTTCAGACCTGGGAGTCGGGCTCTGGAGTGGGTGCTTTTAAGGCCGGCACTAGGCTCCAGGGGAAATGTGGATGCGCTCTTTGACCTGCCACATACCCTCCTCAGTGGAAGCAGGTCCTTGCCTGTCTCTTGTTTTCTAGATTTCCTGATGTCCGCTCTGTTCCCAAACCCTGGGGGGACTCAGCTGTCCAAGTGATCTCTTTGAAGCCCGTCTTCCCGCTCCCTGCCCCGGCAACAAGCTTTGAGTTAGGGGGCAGTTCTTGTTTTTTTCTAAAGGAGAAATTTCCCACAAAACGTTTTTTCTCTCTCCAGTCTTCTATATTCTCCAAGTAGCTAAGGGGCTACAGAGTCGTGAAATCAATTATAGTTCATTTCTTTTGAAAATTCTGCACAAAGGGATCCTGTACCTTATATGGACTTTTACATCTATGATATTTTGGTGTGTCTGTTGAAACTGTAATTTTTATATCTTATTTTATTTATATATATGCACATTATATGTATGGAATAATGATTACGATGTATCTAATTAAGTACAAATGATAAACAGTACACATAGATGACTATGATTGGTATGAAGCAAGCCACTATTTTTTTTTTTTTTTTCACTCTATTTGTTCTCAGATATATAGTTTTCCCTGATTCCATTATTGTTATCGTCATCTTCTTTTCCATTTCATGCAAGCTCACACATTTTCAAGCCCAGGCTTATGGGTGTTAATCATTTATTTCTATCCACTTCCAAGATGTTTCCCTCATGGCTGTTTTCCGCTGGCTGCCAGATTCCCCTGGGGTGGGGTGGGATCCTGGGAGTCTATGGTCCCAGTCCTTGTGTAGGGGTCCTGGGTGTTGTAGGGCTTCTGTTCCCATTGCCCAGTGCTGACCCGCAGTGAGAGGGGACCCGTGCATACATGGATGGATATCCTAGCCCACATATCCACGCTTTGTATCCACCTAGCCCACACATCTCCTCCTCGGCAAACACTGCCCTACTCCCTTAGGCCTAGGGATGCTCATATCAATGACAGAGTCTGCCCTCAGGAGCTGAAGGACCTGGAAACAGGCTAGGACTCTTTGGGCAGGACTTTTTGGGGTCCTGGGTAACTGTGGGGAAGGACAAGCCAGAGGAGGCGCAGAGCTGGGCCCCCAAGTGTGCGTCCTAGGGCTGGGGCCTCTGCCCTGTCTGAGGGCAGCACTGATTGCTGGTGTCATCCATTTATGCCCACGGTGCTCTCCCCATCATTGTGCTGCTCTAAATTGTCCCCTTGGTGATGCTACCCCTATGGATTTAGGTAGAAAAATGGCCTGGGAATCCAGCCTTTGCAGGTTGGGAGCATTCAGATAACCAAATACTCTCTGCATACTACCTACGGAAAGCTGTGATACAAAGAAGAGAGGAGGCAGAAAATTACATGAGGCTATAGAGATTTCCATATGGTGAGTCTGATTATTTCTTTCTTATTTTTAAAGTTGTTCTGTGAAGTGAGTTGAGCTCATGGAAAATTATTCAGCCACAGGACAGCCCTGGAAAAACCTATCTTGGCCGTAGCGGGCCTTCCACTTTTAAAAGACTTTATTCATCTGTCTAGACAGGTTAACTTGAAGTTAACCATCTTACTTCACAAGAACCAAGCTCTCAGTCCATTTACATTTTTTATTACCCCACATATATCCTAAGGCTTAAAAGCTTCGGGGAGGGAGGTCAACATTATTTTAAAATGATCAAGAGGCCTGGGGTGCTAAAAATCGTGTCATTATCTTTGGCTGGAGAATGCCTGGCCCGCGCTGGTGTTTGATTTCTTCTGAATCTCTCTTATATAAAATGTCTGATAGACACGTTCTGTCTCAGATTTCCTTGGCCGCTCATTTTCCTCTTCACTCTCCATCCCTTTGTCTCTTCATCTAGGTTTCCATTGAAGCTGAAACGATTTATGAGGCTTTTTGAGTATATAAACATATTTGCATGTTGGCAGCAGAAAGGTCAAGGTTGGACTGAGGTTTCTCCTATGTGGTGCTTATAAGGGTGAAAAAAACAGAGCTTAGGGCTCTTTTTGGAAGGAAGGGAGCGAGGACCACCTCGTGCCCACAGGGAGCATGGCTTACCATCTGCAAGGGGGCATGCCTCCCAGAGTTAATGCAGGGGCTCTGGCTTTAATGGTACACTTCAAGGGGTAGAGAACTGTGTTCGTTCTAATCGCCATGTAGATTATTACCGATGCTAAGACCAGTGCCGAGAGACTCATTTTAAATATGGATGGACTTCTTGTTTTCTTGTGTAGTTGGTATGGTAAAGATACTGGTAAACCACACTCTACATAATAGATGTTTCTTAGAAGACATAGCAATTCTTTAAAAATAAAACCAAATAAATGTTTTAAATGCACAGTGAGCTTACTTTTTCAAAGAATCTCTTTTTAATATAGCAATTTCCTTATCCATTTTTTGAAAAATAAGTAGTTTTTCCTATTTTTAAGAAAGTGAGTCATGCCTCCTTTCTAGTATCCTAGTTTACCTTCAAACAATTCATTATATACACTACATACATTTGGGGGTTAAAATGAAAATGTGTTCATCAAATCACATTTTAACCTTGACTTAATTTTGATTTCTGAAGTGTGTTTGCATGGAAAAAAAATGTCTAAGTAATGAATCCTTATATTAGGTATAAGATTCACTATATTTCTTTCTTTTTTTTTTTTTGAGGAAGATTTGATCTGAGCTAACATCCGTTGCCGATCTTCCTCTTTTTGTATGTGAGCCACCACCACAGCATGGCCACTGACAGACGAGTGGTGTGGGTCCATGCCCAGGAACTGAACCCAGGCTGCCAAAGCAGAGCATGCCAAATTTAACCACTAGGCCACTGGTGCTGGCCCAAGATTCACTATATTTTTTAATGTGCAAATCCATGTGCATTAATGGAGTCTTTTTTGAAGAGAAAAGAGAATGAGCTTTGGATTCAGAGCATTGGGTTAAATTCCAGTTCCTCCATGTATTCTGTGGCTTTGGGTAAATTGCTCAGCCTCCCTGAGCCTTGGACTTTTTAGCTGCAAAATGGGACTAATCAGATTCCGGTTACTTAGTTGAAGCTGCCATGTAATAAGGGCCTCTGTAACGCAGATAGCCGTGAAAAGGAGTTGACCTGTGTGCCAATGTTGGAAGAGCTTGGGATCCAGCATCCAGGGTTATCCTTAGAAGATGTGAGACAGAAATGGTCATCTTCCACTCCACATGGCTACAGGTGGTCCACCACATCCTTTCCTTTCACAAAGAGGGAATTGTCATTCTAGAGGAGAATTATTATTTAACTTGTTTTTGGAGAACCAGTAAATGAAAGTAATTACAAAAGCAAAGAGAAAGTTTAAGAGAAATGTATTGTTTTTAAAGCTTGTAAGTAACTTCCCTGAGTTCTCACATATAATGTAGTTGAAATAAACACTAAAGGGGCAGAAAAGTCCTGAGAGGAAATATTTAAAAAGGGGCCATGAGGACCTCAATCATTATACCCTAGACATTATTTAGCTGAAAACCCTTTTTGAGATGTGTCTTTGCATGCTCATTGATATTGCTGTTGACAGGTTTTACAGGATGGTCAAATCATGACCTCTTATATCTCATGGGGCTTATATCTTGGGGCTTGATTATAAAATCAATCTCAGAAGGACTCTTGTCTCTACCCCTGCATCTGCTGCCACCATCCTGATCCATACAGTGTGTTTGGTGGGCTTTGAGCTTCTTGGGAGAAAGTTGGCATGGCGATTCAGCATGGCATTCTTCTTAGTGATCTCAACCCCTTGCCTCTTTCAGTTTTGGGAGCTGAGATTGGGGAACCAGAAACTGCCTATGGCAGTTGGTAGAAGTCCACTGGTTTTCAGGTGGAATGAGGCTTCCTGAGGGTCTGGCCCCTGATCGCAGTAAGGATGGGAGCAAAGAGCAGAGGCTGCCCCTGGCCACCAACTGGTCTCCAGGGTCAGAGGTGAAGGCAGGACCTCTACATTAGGGTTTTTCAAACTCTTGGTCTTGACTCATTAGTGGGTGGTAAAATCAATTTCATGGGTTGAAGACAGCCTTTTAAAATAATTGAAAAAGATGAGAATAGAAAGTAGAGTACATCACACAATAGGTGAGAATAAACATTGTTTCCTGAAATTTTATTTTAGTTTTATATATATGTATATATTTTTATACACCCATATGTATATACACATACATATTCTGCGTTGAGTTGTGATAGAAAATGTTTTTCTTTTAGGCTGTGGCAAAATTTCTTTTAGGATATAGCATGTAGCAATAAATATTCAATAGTCACTACTTTTCATGACCCAAAAAACTATTACAAAATTCGAAAACCACAGACTGAATTTATAAAGACACACACATGTGCATACAGACACACACACACACACACACACACACACACACATACAGAGTTAACTGCTTTCTCCCTGAGCAACACACAAACCTGGCATCTTAAATTGCAAATATGAATAAAGCCCCGTTGAAACCACTTCGTCCTCAGTTTTGTAAATCCAAGGCAACCTAGGGAGTTAGAATAGAGCTGTTTTGTCCCAGGGCTTCTGTGTCATTCCAGAAGGCTGAAGTGAAATATTGGGATCTGTGATTGGGATGTAAAAGACTGTGGCTTGGTAAACTGCCGTCTATAAGAGGGGGACATTCTTGAGGCCCCTTCTGATCATTCTAGAACAGAGAGAAAGAGAAGGATTTTAGGGAAAAGTGAAGGTGTCAAACATTGCTGCCTTTACCACATGAACACTGAGCAGGCTGTGGAAGTAGGTAATGAGGGACAAAGAAGAGAAGATCTCCTTGCAGTCAGTGCTGTTGTTTCTGTAAATTTCTAGATGAGGCATTCACGCCAGGATCCGTCTTCCTAAATACTACTATGCTGGACCTTGTGAACGTGGCTGGCTGAAGCTGCTGATACCATGGTTAATCTGACAGGGTATCTACAATGAAAGAGGAGAAGGGATGCTTAGCCTGGTCTGATGGAGTATGTCAATGAATAATGGAATGAAGCTAAGAGAAGGTAAAATTGGGCTGAATATCAAGGAAAAAAATTACCTAACAGAAAGATCTATTAGATAGTGGAGTGGTCTCTCCGGGGGACGGTGGCAGGGCCGGTGGTGCTGGAATCATTTACAAGTTGGCTGTTGAAAGCCCCTGAGAATATGCTGTGGAGAACAAGACTGAGTTGACAAGAGTGGACAAGATGACCTCAAAGGTCTTTTCCATCTTTAGTGTCTACGATTTTGTGATCGTCCGCTCTTCACTGAGGTGCTCCAGCTATGGCTACTCTCTCTCTGGGGCCTGAAACACATGAAATAATTGTTAGTAAGACATCCAGCGATGAAACATTTTTGAGGAACCGTTCGTTCTTGGCCATCTTTTTCCATTCAGAACTGGACTGGAGAGAAATGAACAAGATAAAGGAAGAAGTTGAAGTCTATTGTTCTCAAAGCTGACATTATTATTTTAGTCTGCATTTATTCATTCAAAATATTTACTCAAATGCAGCACTATTCTTAAAGGTTGTATTCAAATATAAAGGCAGTTTCTTTGGGACTACACCATACTAAATTTCTTATTTCTCAACAGGTTGTTTTAGTATTGTATAGAAAGAGCCTGTTTTAGGGGTTAACAGATGAAACGAGTTCTTGGATAAGCAGCATTGTTCCATCTGCAACATGGTTAGAACTCTCGTACATTTGCATTTCTGTGTTTCAGAATTATTCAGGCAATAAATTACTCAGGATATCAACCTTATGCTGAAACAGAAATGACCTACTTTGTGAGGATCTCATGTATTTTAAATTTAACCTTGTGCCTTTTCTTCAACTAGGAACAGGAGAAAGTGAGTAAAGAATGGTGAAATCCTGAGCTTTGTATGCATGATCACAAGGAAACCAAAAAGAGCTAAAATATATTGACTCTTACTATGTGCTAGACATTGTTCTAACAGTTTGATGTGCATTAGCTCATTTATTTTCTTGCAGCAACCCAGGAGGCAGGTGCTATTATTATAGTTGAGGAAACTGAGGTACAGAGAGGTTGAAAATCTTGCCCAAGATTGCAAACCCAGTAAGAGGTAGATTGAACAGGTAGTCTGGGTCCAAATTTGAATAGGTAGTCTGGGTCCAAAACCCATACACCTAATCGGGCTTACTCTGCCACCTCTCTCAGTGTAGGTTCTTACTTCCTTCATGAACAGTGATGAGCGTGGGAATTTTGGTCTCTCTTGTTCACTGATGAACCTCCAGAGACTAGAACAGCTCCTGGCACATAGGAGGTACTCAATAAATTTTGGCTGAAAGAGTGAATGGAAGTTGGTATTGGCAGTTCTGAGTTTGTCAATGCCAAATTCATCTTTTCCAAATTTGCTGACTAAAGGAAAAAGGCAACTCTTTGTCTCTCCTGTTTATCTGAACAATCTCTTAGCTTCCAAAGTTTTTTCTCCAGGATACCTTCATTGTCCTCTTGGAATAGGTTAGCTGTCCTTGATACAGGGTTCAAAAGTTCCTGCATTTCCTTGACATGGCCAATTTCATACTTTATTGTAATTATTTGTTTCATTGTCTATCTACCTAACTGCATTGTAAGCTCTGTGAGGGCAGGGTCAACGTTTTGCTCACCACTGTACCTACAGACCCAGCACTGAACTGGAACCAGAGAGCTCTATTTGTGGATAGTTGTTGAATGAATGATTGAAAGAGGATACTCTTTCCAACCTATTTTTCTACTTGTTATTTACGCAGAACTGTCATAATCTGTATTAGTTATCTATTGCAGCATAACAAATTACCTCAAAACCCAGTGGCTTAAAACAATAATAAATCCTACAATTTCTGTGAATCAGAATTCTGGAGTGGCTTAGCTGGGTGGTTCTGACTCAAGGTCTTTCATGAGGTTGGAGTTAGATGTCAGCTAGGGCCGCAGTCATCTGAAGGCTTGACTGAGGCTGGAGGATCCACTTCCAAGATGGCTCCCTCACAGGTCTCTTGTTGGGAGGCTCCAGTTACTTTTCACATGGGCCTTTCCATAGGACTACTTGAGTATCTAGATGATATGGCAGCTAGCTTTCCCCAGAGTTAGTGATGTAAGAGAAGATGGTGAATGCTGTAATGCCTGTTATGAACTAACCTTGGAAGTCACATACTACTGCATTTCATTGGTCATATAGATGAGCCCTTATTCAATGTGGGAGGAGACTCCACAGGGGTGTGGATACCAGGGGGTGAGGATCAGGGGGAGCTATATTGGAGACTGTTGCAACACATACCATTTATATCTCCTCTTCCTATCAAGCCTGTGAGGTATTATCCCTATTTTACAGATGAGGAAACTGAGGCTGATCGTGAGTTGCCTAATATCATACCCTGTGCTTAAATCCAAGTTTATTCCCTCCAAGTTGAGTGTTCTTTTCAACATATCATCGCTGTATGACTAACTAAGTAAATTATGTACAGCTTTGAGAAAACTCAAGATAAAAAAATCTAAATACCAAATTAGAAGCACTAGTTGCATTATAAAAGGATTCACCATACCACAGGCTTACTTAAATGGCATATTCAAAATGATTCAGTTTATCAAAGATGAGTTTTAATGTGACTTTTGGAGACACATTTATTAGGTAATGAGAAATATAACTTGAAAATATATGTGTGTTGGAGACACTCAATCGTATTAGATTGTGAGTTTCTTGAAGGCAGGGATAGAGTTGATAGATAGCTAATAGGTAGTCCATAATCGATAGTCAATAGATAGTCAATAGATAGTCAATAAATAGCTGTATCTTCAACACCAACCCTGAGACCTAGTCAAGAGGAAGCTTTCAATGAAAGTTTATTAAATAAATGAAGGATTATGGCAAAATATCTGTAGCTACAATTTCTTAAGAATCTCTTTGTATGTGGAAAGTTGACAAATTATTTTTAAGAATACATTTTATTCTTATAACTAAGAGTCTGATCCCTACTGAGCTTTATATTTTTAGACTACCTAAAACTTATTTAGATATTAGTACTGGCCTGATGTAACATGTGAAATTTTTCATCCCTAATGAAAACAAAGAAAAAGGTAAAAAAAAAAAAAAATCTAGAGAATGGGTAAAAAAATCTGGTTTTCAGAACATGTAGGCAAATGGAACGGTATTTATTTTTAGACTCGATTAACCAACTAAACTAATATCCTAAATCTGAATAAAATCTTTTCCATTGGGAAAAAAATACCAAAGAATTAAAAAAAAAAGTTTTAAAAAAGGCATTGCACTCCAATTGGGTTGAAGACTTGAAGAGATTCCTATCAGTTATTTTTTAAACAACCAGAGATCTAATGTTTTCTGATTTGAACACTATTGCTATTTGTAAAGATTTTCTGAGGGAAGGTGAACAGACAAGCTTCTTTGAAATGATTTCTTATCAAGTTTTGTCTGTAAAATTACTGTATTATCAGGCTTCTGATAGTATGGTTGTTAGCATAAGCTCACATAGGGGATCAAATTATGGCAGGACATAGATAAAAAATAAAAGAGTTAAAGAAAGATGTTTGTTGAATAACTACAGTTAAAGATAGGAAGGTGAGCATTAGAATCCTGATCATGTTGATAGCCTGGTATAAATATTTTACAATTTTATACAGTTTATTTTTGTGATGGTGGTAATGTGAGATGAGTTCTGTTTATCCTAGTTCAGGTAGTGTAGATACATATTTGCCAGAGTCACTTTCTCAGCTAAGTTTTCTGCCTGGATTTGGTGTTAGTCATTCTTCCATCTACATAGCCTGTTTAGAGTCTGAGAGGAAAAGCATCTACGACAGGAATGGTAAATACATGCCGTGTGAGATCATGCCCCTTCCTCACCCACAGCAGACATTTATCATGGCACATTTGCCCTCTGAGTCATTGATTGGGGTTTGCAAAACAGCAAGAGATTGGCAAAATGAGGAGAGGTCGAAATTATCACCCATAAGAGGGAACTGTATCACTAACAACAGGTAGGAAGTTGCCTTGATAAACCGGTAACTTACCTGTTATTGGCTAAAGATGGTAAATTAGACTCACCTGAGGGGAGTTACAAGGAAAACATTTGCTCTTTTATGTATGTTGTCGTGGATTGTCATTTAATGTTTTGAATATAAGAGGAATGTATAATGATTTAAAAAAGTTTTTGGTTAAAAAAATGTTTTTAAACCAAGAACATTCAAAAGACCAGTTCCTGTTTTTATGCAAAATATAACCATACAAGGCATAGAAGATTAACACTAGAAAGGACCATTGAGACCACTTATTCCAACCCTCTCTCCGTTTTACCATTGCAAAAATTAAGGCTCAGATAGGGGAGCTGGTTCACCTAAGTCCACAAAGCTCATACGTGACAGCAGTGGGGCTGGTGAAGTTGCTGCAGTCTTCGTTGGCTGTGAAGGTATGAAGTAAGAAGGTTTCAAAATCTCTCCAACTCTAGGGTATAATGTTTCTTTCTAACCCCTCAGGAACTCTCTGATATTTACAGGTATTTATTTGTTTATTTCGGGTCTCCAACTACTAGAATGTAAACTCCATGAAGACTAGGCCTGTATCTGTGTTGTTCTCTACTATTTCCCTACTATATCCCCCTCATTTATGGAGGATTATAGGACATGTTCCAAAAACAGCTGTGCTGGATGAATGAGCTGAGTTGAAGCTCAGAATCTTCACTAATCTCACATTCCAGATAGCTGCCACCAATTAATTGGAGTTAGCTTTCTAGTAACCTGTGCTAGACAGACTCCAAGGTCACCCTCCCTGATCTTGTCCTCCTGCTGTGAACACCCTTGTGTAATCCTCTTCCCTTCAGAGAAGGAGTGGTCTGTGACTTGCTTCTACCGATAAAATACAGCAAAGGTGAAAGAATGTGTTTGATTACATGTGTGTGATTCCATTATGTCAGATTGTAACACCTGTCTTGGTAAGACGCATTCTCCCTTTCTGGCTTTGAAGAAGCTAGCTGCCATGTTGTCAGCTGCCTATGAAGAGGGCAATTTAGCAAGGAACTGAGGGTGGCATCTAGATGATATCCAGCAAGAAACTGAGGCCTTCAGTGCACCAGTCTGCAAAGAACTGAATGCTGCCGACAACCATGTGAGCAAGGAAGTGGATTCTTCTCCACTCAAGCCTCAGATGAGAGCCCAGCCGTGACAATACCTCGATGGCAGCTGCAAGAGGACCCAGCGAAGCCATGCCTGATCTTCAGAAACTGAGATAGTAAGTGTGTGTCATTTTAAGCTGCTGTTTGTTGTAGCAATAAGTAGCTATCACAGCCATCCCTCATTTAGATGCATTTCTTTCATTTGAACATTTATAAAATAGAACTCTAAACCAGGTTTGGAGTACTCTAAATTCAACACTGTAATCTAGGAAAAAGTGAAGCTCTCTTTTGAGAGTGAAAAGGTTTAGTTTCTGGTTTGGGTTCTGTTGAATTCACAGGACCACAGCATTCAGCTCTTTCTAATCTACTGGTGCTTAATCATGGCTCATTCATTGGCAGTCGGTTCTCCTCCCTTAACTTCTACTCACTTGGTTGCCAACATTCAAACTAATGCACAAGACAGGCTGGGAGCATTTCTGAGTATCTCTGTTTATATCCAAAAATGGTTCTCAACATTTTGACTGGTAAATTAGTTACTTAAAGTCTGTATTACGAATCAGTCAACAGGTGAGTCAATAAAGATTCCACTCTTTTAAAAGGTCTTTTCATTTAAAATGGTTTGTCTGTAGACTGTGTGTGTTAGTAAGGGTTGATGAAGCCACTTAAAAAAATGGAGTCAAATAATTTTTTATGAGTCTAAATGATCACTAAGTGATAAAAATCCAGGCAGTGGAATTGTGCCTTTGCATTTCAGAGCCAAATAGAAATAAAATAGGTTATGTGTAATTTTGTATTGTCCTTGTCCTATGCCTCTATTTTCATGAGTAATTGATGATATCACTATCTTTTACTTTATAAAATCATTGCTGTTTAGCAAAATTGGCTTTATATCAAATCTCGTTTTGCCAACTGGTTCCATGAAATGTTACTTGGATATCCATAAAAAAGTCACCAAATAATGAGTTGAAAATGTTATATGAAGACAATGTTAACTTGGTGGCCAGGTCTGTGGGCTCCTGGAGATATTTTGGGTGGGCTTTTGCAATTATTTTAGAACTACAAGATACTGAGCAGCACTTTTCTATTATCACCTCCTTTATCTCTACCTTCTCTAGACCAAGGAACACATTTTACTTTGGAGAATGTCCTTTTTCTGTATTCAAAGCACACAGAGCTTAGCCCTTCTGAGGATTATAGGGCATAATAACATAACGCCTCTGCCAGGCATTATTTCCAATGCCTAAGAGGGCTAGCCTGCAATACCTGATTCTACCATTAGGTGCTGCTCTTTAACATGTGATATCTAGCACAGTGATTATTTATTTTTTTTTCCCCAAACTAATTTAAGGGCACAGAAGCACCCCATACTTTTTTATTTCGCATATTAGGATTTTGATAAGTTTTCATTTGAAGAAATATTTGCTTTTCTAAACAAATTGGAAGCCACAGCCCTAACCTGAAAATTTCCCAAATTTGTTAGTTAAGTTTCTGTAAAATAAATTAGTGAGCTATTCTAGTAATGCTATAAGGCTTCACTTTTACAGAATACATTTCTTTTTTAAACAGCAAAAAAATCTTTCTTACAAGAAAATATATTAAATATATTCAAAATGAATAACTTGGGAAGTATCTTTGAAATACATTTTTTATTGTTCAAATTTTAGTCTCTTTTTCTGATTAAGGTAGGAATTACCTAGATATTTTGGTTTCACTGGTAAAATAAATTTTCTATGTGCAATTGAATTTTTTCAAGGAAGTGAAAATATTATGCTTTTTTGTTTTTTTAAAAAGTGGTGGAAAGAATTCTAAAGAAGAAAGAACTACCAAAAGGGTGGCATTTCTACTTTTTGTACTTCTCTATCAGTCTAGGGATTAACAGCTGTGGCAGAAGCTACTTTTTGCAGGGGGAGGGGGGGAGGGCACATACACAATAGATCTGAGGCAATAATTCAATGCTGAGTGGTCTCACATTCCAGGAAAACTTGAAGTAGGACGTCATAGTGGCTCAGACACAATGTTGTGTGACACTGAGCAGTCCACAGCCCTTGGCAGAAGCTGTGGGATTTACGGGTTAACCCTTGGTGTTCCATTAAGGCTACCAGCCCATCTGTCTCAGGTCCTGGAAAGCTAGCTGGGGGGGAAGATAAGAGTTAAACCTGGGGAGTGGGAGAGAGGTATAATAAAAAAAATAAAAACCACAGAGCTCACCATATTTCAACATAGGGAGTGTTATATTCAGGTAAGAAGTTATCTTTATAGGAGAGGTTTTTTCCCCCTTTATTCTTTACTTTTCTATTTCTTTATAAAAAAATATTTGCTGATTTCGGAAAATTGTTTCCTATGAATGAAACTCTTCACTTTAGGGTTGATACGTTGTGACTTATGAAAATTTGAAATACCTGTTATGGATCAGCTCTCACTTAGCAAGGGCTGTATTTGTCAGGTGATGATTGAAGTTGTAAATCAGTATTCTTGGATCTGGAATTTCCTATAGTGAAGCAAATAGCTGCAAACATCAGCTTTAAGAATAAAATAAAATGAAATAAGCAGTAAAAAAAAAAAAAAAAAAACCTTGACAGGCAAATTTGCTGTTACACGTTGTACATTTCTTTTCAGTCTCTCAAACTTTCTGAACACTATAATTTGTTTGTGCTGCTGCATCACTATCATCAAGGATATACGACTTTATTAGCTCTTCTCTCTTAGGAATGTCTTTTTTTTTTTTTTTAAGAGAAAGGAATGCATAAAAGTCCAGCCACTTAAGTCTGTGTGTAATCACTCTTCCTAGCAAAAGTCTTATATTTCTTTAGTACAAGAAAGAAAAGAAGGAAGAAAGAATATATAGAAAGCAAGGAATAGTGAAAGGGAGAGAAGAGAGGGAAAGAAGAGGAAAGAGAAGAAGAGAAAGAAACCTAGGGACAAATTTTCTTTTGAAAAAGTAAGATACCAAGGTGACAATATTGTCTCATGAGGATGAGATAATTTTTCAGACCTCCATAGCCATCTACCCAAACTCTATCAGAAATAAATAGCTCACATTTAGAGCATAATGTTAGTAAACAACAATTCAGTTCCTTTATTGTCTGTGGAGAAGACTTTGTCCTTGTTGAATGGTCATCTTATTTTTAGTTCAAGTGTCTTTAAACATTTGAAAGGCATTAAGATGAGATCAGATGAGAGGTGATAGAGAAGTGGCTTTAACAGTCTGTTGGGCTGGATTAACGGGTTGTTAATGGCCTAAGCTGATCATTTAGTCACAAGCCTAAAGTCCTTGTCTACTTTGGCTCTCCAGAGGTTGAGATCAGCTCCTAAGACAGCTGTCCAAGGTGCAGAGGAGAGCTAACGTGTTACAGGGCAGCCTCCAACAGGTGGTGGACAATATCACATTGGCTGCTCTTCTGTATTAATGATCATTTTGTCTTTGAATCCAAAGATATGCCCATCAACTTTTCAAAAAGAAAATGTGATGGCCATGCCGTTTAGCCTGGGCATATGAAGCCAAGTTGGACTTCTCGTCTCACCTGGTGCCATCTCCCAGTCCTGAGTTCTAGATGTTCTCTCTTTCTATTATGTTTGCTACCACTTTGTCATCTCACTGTCCACTCTTCTGTTATCCCTCCTACTTGTTCTTCCTTCTCCTGAATTATAGATGAGGGGAACTAAAGGCATGGGTAGACAAGAGTGGATGGGTCCATGGGGTCCATGGTACCGTGTTTAGAAGTGCCTGGAAGTCAGGCTGTGCCGGAAGGCCAGGAAGGTGATTCTGGCCTTGCTGTGACAAACCTCGAGCCCACTGGGTGGAACCGTTAGCCAGGGTACCTGCCTTGTGCCCGGAAAAGGGTCTGAGACAAGCTCACTGGCTTTCATTGAAGGCCGTGAGACAGAAGGAGAAATGATTTAGCAGGAGAGATTGAGAACTGGGATGGAGGAAGATGATTCCACTTTGATGCTTCTTAGCGCCGGCAGCCCTGCAGAGGATGCTGTTTGCCTCTGGGATGCTTATAATTGTTTGACACTCCTGATAGGGCTTGCAGCCTGTTGGCAATTTATTTAGAGATAGAAAGGATTCTCCTAAGTTAGAAAAAAAAATACCCTACCCAATCTTAAAATAACAAAAACAGAACACACACTTCTGCTTTGCTCCTCCTCATGACACACAAAAGGGCAGCCGAGGAGGAAATGGAGGAGGGTGGTAGCGCAACCTTGCTCGACTGGTGTTTCTAGTAGCCAGGGTAGAGGCAGAGGGCTAGGCTGACAGATGCTGTGTGCTGTTGAATTGTGAAACTGGGAGACACCAAACACCTGAAGTTGGGGATGGGGCCTCCTGTTAGCTCCTCACAAACACTTTCCTCCTCCCCAGGCCTCTCCCTCAGGGCAGCCTCACATTTCATCTGGTCACTGCAGAAATTCATCTCATTTTCAGACCCTTCCTGTGGGGCTGCTGGGTAACATTCTCTGGACACGGCTTTGTCTGGCCGTGAGAACCATCTGGTGAAGGAGTGGAGGGTGGGAATGCAGAAAGATCATTCTCTCTCGGGTTAGGTCTGGCCGTGGCCTCCAACTGGTTGTAACTCTTCATTCTTGAGACCAAAGGCCAAGGAAACAGGGCACAGGGGAGCTGGGAGAGAGGCTCCCCATGCTGTCCTGGCTTAGATTTTTATGATTTGAGAGAGGACTGCTGAGTGGTAACAAGGGCTAACTCTTAACCACAGAGCTTTCCTCTGTTTTCCTACAGCGGTGGTTCTCAAACTTTAGCAAGTGGCCAAATCACCTAGAGAACTTGTTAAAACTCAGAATTTTTTGTCCCCACTCCCAAAGTTTCTGATTCAGTAGGTCTGAGGTGAGCCCAAGAATCTGCACGTCTAACAAGCTCCCAGGTGATGCAGATTCTGCAGGCCCAGGGACCCTGCTTGGAGAACCACTGAAACTTGAGGGGAGCTCTGGCCCATCGTGTGACTCCATCTGTGACCTCCGTGGATAGCTCTGATCCCACTGTACCATAGTATCTATCGGCATGTCTGCCTGCCACTTCACACTCTGCAGTCCTCCAGGGAGCTGCTGTTTCTAGGGCTGTGCTTGGCAGGTTGAAGGAGTGCGGAAAGATTTTGTTGCAGGGTAGTTTTTGAGATGCTTTTTCACAGGCTTTGATGTACTTAGAACCATAAAGCATTAGAGTTGAAGGGAGATTTATAGCTGACCTTATCCAACCAAGTTGTTCTACAGACAGCAAAACTGAAGTTCAGAAAAACCAAGGTCGCAAGATGACACAAGATTGCCCAACATCACACAGCTGGCAGGTTTCATACTTCAATTACCGTGCCCTGATTATCTCCAGTGTTTATTGAGCAACTGTTCACTATGTGCTGGAGACCAGGCTAACCACTGTAAGTTCCCATTTAATTCTTTGCATTATCTCGGTATTATCTCATTTAATTCTTGGAATAACTCTGTAAGTCAGTACAATTATTGTACTCATTTTGCAGATATAAAAACTGAGGCTCTGAGAGGTAAATAACTTGTCTCAGTCACATAGCTAGTAAGTGAGGAGCCAGGCAGCGTGACGGGAGAATGAGCTATTGACCACTAAGCTATTCTGCCTTACGTGTAGTTGGTGCTCGATGAATGCTGAGGTTCTGGCAGATTCGGTCTTCTTGTCTGTGACATGGGGAATCACTTATTGCACAGAATTTTGAAGGCTAAAATGGAAAACGTGTTAGAGCCCAACTGTGAAGAACTGTAGGACGGGCTGATACCTGTGGGAAATGGATTTGTATTCTCCAAAGTGTTTTCACAGACACTCTGCTTTTGCAGATGTTTTTCCATCCACTGAAATGCCCTTCCATGTTGTGTGCACAGCTGTCCAGTTCTTGCTCTTGGAGAGTCTTGATCTCCCTCTTCAATCTCCACAGATCTCCCAAGGACCTGTGTTCCTCGTATATGTATGTATTTTCCTTTTTTTTTTTTTTTAACTCGTTCATGTTTTGAATGTGGAACTGGTGCCCCACATTGTCACTTGTTGGCTCATATATCTGCAGCTGTATTGGATTATCAAGTGGGGGCCCTACCGTACCCATGTCTGTACTCCCAGGAACGTCGCATGGAGGGCCCCTCAGTGCCAGCTGACTTAGAGGTGTTCACATGCGGCCTTCTCAGAACCTGGCTAGGTTGGCTGAGCGGGTATTACAATCCTCAGACTGGAAGGCAAGAGGGCTGAACCAGGCTGACCCTCGGGGTGGCCCACAGTCCCATGAGTTCCTGGTAGAACTTCACCTAGAGCCCAGTCTTCTGTGCTCCTCTCCACATTGTCTCCCCATGATCCTGGGTCAGTGGGGGAGAAAATCGGGACCACCTAACTTCCCCTTGCAGTTGCCTCAAGGTCCTCCTAATTTTTGGCTGACCAACCATGAGTTATTCTTTCTAGAATATCCAGGTGCTTCCAAAACGATCAGGAAACTTCCTGGGGCCACCCAGCTTCTGATCTCTTAAGATTTGGGAAAATTGTGCCTTCAATGGGGTGGAGACTTCCTGCAAGAGGAGGAGGAACATAGCGTCACAGAATCTCAGGTTTTGTGGACCCTTCAACCAGAGCTGGGCTTTGAATGAGGGGGCAGTGCCTGGGCAGGAAAACTTTGCTGTTGCCTCCTCCCCTCTACACACACACACACACACACACACACACACACACACACACATCATATATATATATATATATATATATATACATATCTGTTTATAGCTGCTTTGGGACTGATTGAATTTTTCTTCCCACTAAGCTAAGCTCCCTTTGGGAACATGGCCCTGGTGGGAATTTTGGAGTGTTCGAATCAGTCTATGTTGTCCCACACTATAGGCTCTTTTCTTTTTCTTGGTTGTTATTGCCAGCTCGCTTTAGTGTGCTCTGTATTGTGTTCTCAGCTAGGGATAAAATATGGTTTATACTCACTGGCTTGGAGGGGATGATTCACTAGAGGTTGAACCCTTCAGGAATAGTTTACTGACACAGGAATTAGGATGAACTGTGTCTGCCTCAGAGTACCCTGCATATTTCAAAGACAGAGTGGGAGTCAGCCCCTCATGCACACACCAGCCTCCTGGAGAGTGGTATGATGACGATGCCCCCTCCCCTGTTCAACACAGAGTGTGCTGTTGCTCAAGTGAATGTGGGTGCTACGAGCAGAGACAAGTTTGATTGTGAGCCAAGCGGCCATTTTGGCTCTGGCTGCCTGAGAAATCCAGGGCAGATCCAGAGACAGCCCTGAGACCCCGGGTAAGGGCCTGTGAGGAAGGCACACAGAGCTTCCAGGTTCGGCCCACTCCATAGGGAATTTCCTTTCCCTTCTCCTCCTCTCTGCCTGTCACATCCTGCTTTCCCTGGGGTCCACTTTACACCCCAGCTCTGCTGAGAAGCCCCCTTCTTGACAGAATGGCAGTGGTCATGTTGCCCAGTGGATCTCACTGCCCATCTCGATGATGTGGAGGCATTGCCACAGGGAAGCCCAGATCAGGCAGCAAACAGGTGATGTCCAGGGTCCTGAACGGTGCGAGGCTCCTTTACCGTGTTGAGAAGGAGCATTTTTATTGCAAGCTCCTCATCTTTCAAAGGGATGCAATTGGTCTGCTTTCCCCTGGGCAATGAGCGAGAAGGGAGCGGGGAGGACAGTCCCGTCCTTTTACGGCACTTGGGAAACCACAAGGACTCAGTCCTGAGGGGTCCACTCAATAATATGGATGCAAAGTTCTGTGCTCTTCTAGGCACACGGACTCCACATCCACTCATTTCTCTTCCACTCTCAAGAGCATGTCAGAATGGAAGCGACAGGGAAATCTCGAATCTCTTCTCAGTTGTTAAGACAAAATAAAGTATTTTAAAACCATAAATTATTAGGAGGAACAATTTGTCTGTGACGTATGTTGTATCTGGGAGAGACACACAGCTGCTTCCCAACACAGTCGAGAACTGCTCTTCTGACTTACACAGTCTACCTTTGATAATAAACGGTGCTGTGCAGTTCACTGTTTTGGGTTTGAGTGTTGTCTCCTTAACAATATTGTAGGACTATGATGTAGGGCTGGAAGGAATATTAAAGTCATCCAGTTCAATTCCCTTATTTAATGGACGAGGAAAGTGTTGTTTGGAGAAGTAAGTGACTCAATCAAGGTCACAGTGAATTATGAGCTGGTAATGGAATCAGGTCTCTCAACTCTTAGTCTAGTGCTCTTTCCCCTCTCTGATGGCATCTTTGCTGTTGTGGTGTGCTGGCCATTTATCCTGTTCATAAAAGGGCCCAGGGAAGGAGATACCAAGCCTCACTTGAGCACCATAACTGTGAAAGAAAGAATAAATTAATATATAGGGATGAAGTCTGGCCTGGAGGTTTTACCGTATCTGCCCAATCCTTCTCTTATATAGCTGGCTTCTCCACCACAGCCTTCTTTATATTTGAGAATATTTGGAAGCAACTCAAATGTTTAAAAAGAGGATTGGCAAAATAAATTATGGCACATCCCTATAATGCATTATCTCACAGTTATTTAAAGTGGTACTGTAGAATAATAATGATCAACCCAGGGAAATACAGTAGAACATTATGTGGCAAGCCGCAGACTACTCAAGTACATAGGAGTATAACCTTAGTTTGAAAAAAATAAATTCATGCATATAACAAAAGGATACCAAAATGCGAATAATTGTTATCTCTGGGTATTGGATTGTGGAGTGATCTTGATTTTTTTCTTGTCTACATTTCCAAATTTTTTTCAATGATGATTTATTATTTTTATATCAGAGAGAAACAAAAGATATTATTTTTAAAGAAGAAGTCTGCATTGAGAAGAGTTATACACAGTCCTCCCAAAAAGCCTCTTGGGAATGCATGCTATCCTACACTACAAATTCAGATCTTCATGTAGCTTGTAAAACCTGCTCCAGGAAACAGGAGCTCTGATTAAAGGATAGGAAAGGTGAATTCAGAATTTGAATTCTCTTTCCTTTATTGGTTCTGGATCTATTTGATCTCTCTCTGTTCTCAGTGTTCTCGGCTCCCTAGTGAGTATAATCCATCTGCCTTCCCTGGGCAGAGAGAAGGCGGTCTCTGGGGGAGGGAGCTGTAACTCACTCACAAGCACCTTGGAAATCCTAAATCCTTGGCCATAAAGAGCCCAAAGTGAGTCGGTGGTAATGACCAAAGGGACCCATGGACACTCAGCTCAGGCTTCTAGAATGTAAAAGAAAGACACGACTGGATCCTGCTACTCAGCATTCGCCTGCTGTGTTGGAAGTGAGGCGTGGAAATCCCCTCTGCTGGCACTTTGGCAACTTCACAAGGAATAATCTTTAATTGAACAGGCTTCACCTTCAAAAAGCTGATCAGGAGACTTTGGGGGTGTCTGAGGTTTCTGTCACCGTGGCCTTTACCCTGCAGATCCTTCCCAGGGAAAATATTTGCTCCTCAGGCTCACCTTGGCCTGTCTCAGAGAAAGAGGATGTGGATCGCTCCTTCGCCTCCACTCACAGGGGAGCCAGAGAGCTTGAGGGCTCCTGTGGTGGGTCCACACAGACCAAAAATCAGCCAATGGATTCCTCTCCCTGTCTCTCAAGGGTTTCCTGAGCCGCTTGAGAAATGTGCAGATATTTTGTCTTGCAACCAGAAAAACTGCCAAAATTGAGGGCAAGGGGAGGAGAGACCTTCCTCCCACCAACCAAATGATGTAAAAACACAAGCCTATCTCGAGGTTGGCTTCAGCCTGGCCCTGAGCACTGGCCCTGCTTGACTTCGACCTGATCCAGGAGAGTTTGAAAAGCTACTCTGCTCATTCCTATTCCAGACAGTCCCAGGTTAGGGCCGCTGGTTGATACAATCTACACTATGGAAAAGAGCAACCCAATTACAATTGGTTTTACAGGCTCCCCGGAGCCAGGGGTGAGGCTCCTCCCGTTGCCCATTGGAGCTGACCACCAGGGTGCCCTGGGCAGCCGGCCTCGGTGGTGAATCTTTGACCTCTAGCTGATCTGCTCCCTTTGCAGCCTAGACATTGACAGAGGTCTTGAAGCCAGGCGAGGTGGGTCCTTCTGGACTGCCTGTGACCTCCCGCTTTAATCACTGTTGCTCTTGATCCTCCTGCTCCAGGGAGTCTGAATGAATCTTGCAAATGGAGCTAATGACAAGTCTGGAAGGCCTCTGCTGGTGACGTCTTCGTCGTCGACTTTCAAGGCTCAGCTCAGATGCTGCTTTCACAGTGAGGCCTCTCTCACCCTTCGTTCCTAGCTCTTTCCTAGCTCCACAGCCCGTGCCTCATAGCCTGAGTTCTCTCTCATTCCTTTCTGCCATGCATTTCAGATGATTGCCTGCCTGTCTGTCTGCACCCCTAAGCTGTAAGCTCCACAGGACTCTTTACTGTGCCTGCCTGGTGTAGGTGCCCACTGAATGCCTCATGGTTTGATATAAAAGGACGGGGCCCCATGGTGCTGGACTCCAGCTTTGCTGATTGCTTTGACCATTCCTGGTCCCACACTAAGTTTATTCTCTTCTCCTTAATACCTAACTCGGTATGGGAGGCAGAGACAATCCATGGCTTAAGCAATAAATGAGACTTTAACAAGACGAATAGGCCATGGCCCCCAGCTTTGAGGGGCTTGTAATGGAGCTAGAGAGAAAACATTACCCACCCGGAGCAACCCAAGAACCACGCCGGACAGTGCTGGAAGTTGTGGGTTAGGCCACGGGAACTATCAGAGAGGCCTTCCTGGAGGAGGGAGAATTTGCCTTAGAGCCTTAACAATGGGAAGGACTCTGATGAACCAGTCCATAATTTTCCTAGCAAGTAGAGGAAAGAACTTGGTGTTTGTGTCAGAAGACTGAGTTCATTTTCTAACACTGAGTTGCTATATGGCCTTGGACTAGCCACCTAACCTCTCAGGTCTTGTATTTCTAAAAATGAGAATCATAAAAAAGTCTGCTTGGCTTTCCTTATGGAATGCTGGTGACATAAAGAATGTGAAACCTTTTGCAAATGATGTATAATCATTTGCATATATAATCATGCAATCATGTATAAATACTACTTCTTATCACTCCTGTTATCTATCGGTAGACTGTGAGGACACAAGATCTGCCTCCATGATTGCAAAGGTGGTTTACTTTATTTGTTTTAGGGTTTTAGTTGTCTAATTTCCTGTAAAACCCTTTGGCATGTTTCTGACCCACTTTAATTTTTGCATGAACTTCAGCCATGTACATTATGCTTTTTTCAATGCATTCTAGTGCTTTAAAAACTGTCTTTTAATGATAATTCACAATTATCAATACATTTTATATCATTACACAATACTACACACTTACGTTTCAGTGTGTGAAATACATATTATAAGCAAAATTTTTGCAAAACCAAATACACTTGATATCCACAATACACTGATCTTTCCTTTCCTATGCAACGATTTCAATTAAAACATTCTTGTTGCAACCTACTAAATTAATTTCACATTTTACTGAAAAATATTGCCCTATAGGTTTAAAAATCCTGCTCTACAGTGCACAAAGAACCATTTCAGAAAATAAGATATGTGGAACAGCAAACTAGAGAAGAAGATATCCGACGCGAGCTAGATTAAATTCAGACTATAAAATCAGTAGTTTAGAGGAGGAAGATAAGAGGTTCAATTTAGTTTCTAAAGTTTTTCTGGAGGAAGTGAGAATGCATCTGGGCCCTCAGCTCCTGGTCCATGGTAGACGGTGAATAAAATAAGAGAATTAAATGAAATGGTGTTGGTAGGAAAGAAGGGCAAGTAAAGTTACGATAGGCTGACTATGGCAAAAAGAATGAGTGTTTTTGTTTGTGGGACGGCAAAACATTACAGGACTTGTGGTGAGCGGTTTTGGGAAATCTGGTTTGTTAGGTAGTAGGACCAGGTTATTGGTTTTGAGTGCCAGACTGGGACAAATAAAATTGATATGGCAATTTGGCTTGATGTGGTAGGACATGGCATGCCATTGGTGGTCCTTGAATAGGAGAGTGATTTGTCGAAAACAGTGTTTTGGGAAGGATAATGTGGCAATAGTAATTAAGATCAGCATTCCTTCAGGTCAGAGGGTGTGTTTCATTTTCCTTATTAATGGATACATCAGATATTTCCCCTTATAGTCCACTAAGGATGCGGTAGACTAAAACAGAGCAAACTTTCTTTCCCTTTCTTCCTCCCTTCCTCCTGTTCCTCTCGTTCCTCCCTTCTTCCCTTCCTCCTTTCCTTCCTTCCTCCCTTCCTTCCTTCTTTTCTTTCTTTCTTTCCCTTCCTCTCTCCCTCTCTCTCTCAGGAAAAGGCTACTAGCATAATTTACATGAGAAAGTTTGATTTTTCCCCCTTCTTTCGTGTGTTGATGAAGTATCTTTTGGCATGTTCTCTTCTAAGGAAAGCAGGGGTCTATGTAATGCCCTTTTAGAAATACACACCAGACCACCTCCCCAGGCCTATTAATATCTTTGTCTAGGGGGCTCTCTGGCTCTTAGTTGCCCAACACCCACAAAACTCTGCAAGGCTAGTGGTTTCTTTGCGAATCTATAAACAAATTAAAATTCAGATTATAAACACAATTAAATTTGCTTATGAACTTCTCAGGGGAGAATTTCCAGGGGGAATTTTATGGCAAACACAAGGCTTAGAATAACAGTTAGGTCAAGGAGTGAGTGAGCCTAGGATGTCTCTCTCTAAGCAGGCCTGTGGTAGGCAAAATTCCAAGATGGCCTCAAGATTTCTTACCACTGGTATACATACCATATATAATCCTCTCCTCTTGTTCGTGGGTGGGACCTGTAAACATAAAAGGATAGCACTCTCATGATTAGAGTACGTTATATGGTAGATGTTTTGCAGATGTAATTAAGGTTCCTAACCAGTTGAATTTAAGCTAATGAAAAGGCAGATTATCCTGTGTGGGCTGGATCTAAACAGATATGACCTTGAAAGAGGTCAGAGAGGAGCCGGCCTGGTGGTATTGTGGTTAAGTTCACACACTCTGCTTCAGTGGCCCTGGGGTTTGCTGGCTTGGATCCCAGGCGTGGACCTATGCACCACTCATTAAAGCCATGCTGTGGCAGCATCCCATATACAAAATAGAGGAAGATGGGAAAGATGTTGGCTCAGGGCTAATCTTCCTCAGCATGAAGAGGAAGATTGGCAATGGATGTTAGCTTAGGGCCAATCTTCCTCACTATAAAAAAAGAAAAGAAAAGAAGTCAGAGAGATTGTCTTACTGGTCTTCAAGAAGCAAACAACAATGCTTTGAACTGCTGCCTATGGAGAGGCTGCATGGCAAGTGTGTGAGAAGCCGTCTCTAGGAGCTGAGAGTGATCTGTGGCCAACAGGCAGTAAGAAAACAGGGACTGAAGTAACTGAATTCTGCCAATACCTAGTGAGCTTGGAGAGGACCTCGAGCCTCAGATAAGGTTGCAGTCTGGCTGCCACCTTGATTTCAGTCTGGTGAGACCCTGAGCAGATGACTCAGCTAAACTGTACCTAGACTTCTGGTGCACAGAAGCTGCGAGATAATAAATGGATGTTTTAAACCACTATGTTTGTTGTAATTTGTTGCACAGCATAGTACAGGGTCCTAATATATCATTGGCATGATGCAACATCCTTGGATATATAACAAGATAGGATTTTTGAAAACTTAGAATTCTTATCAGGGAGAAGAAATTCTTTGACCAAATTCTTGAGAAAGGAATGAGACTCACCAAGAGTATGCTCAACAATTACTAGAGTTCACTACATTACAAGGTTTCTATTTTCTGGATGGAGTATGCAAGTTTTGGCTCAGAGCTGAATTGTTCTAGAAGTTAGGGAGACAGGGAGCTGCCATCTGAATCATCCCTTTCCACTTTCTTTTAACTAGTGCATGGTCTCTCTCCTAAATAAATTGTGAACTCTTATTTGTTTGCTTCTTTTAAAGGAGCACTGAACTCTAGCCAGCTGAGTTCATCCCAAATTATTAACCTTCTCAGGGTGCTCAGATGTTTGATCTGGCCTGGAAAGTCTCAATAAACCTCAGTTCCTTTCTCTGAAGTAGGAAGACTCCATTGTTACCACCTGGTTTAGCAATGAAGGCTTGATGTCCCTGGCAAGGCTTCAGTTTGTGAGAAGAAGAACCAGGGGACAGAGTTAACGTGAGAGGGTTTATGTTGCTGAAGGAGAAAGAGAACAGATGAAGGAAGAGATCTGAACTTGGGGGAATGGGCACACTTACATTGGTTTCACCACGTGCAGTGATAGAATCAACTAATTTGGAGCGTGAGTCTCTTAACTTTGTAGACTCCATTGGTATCTGAGCTTATTCAAATTGTGCTATTCTACAGGACTGATTGTGGGAAATTGAGCTAAAAGGCAAGGTGGAAGAACACATAATTGGTAGCTCAGAAATAAAGGCACAAGAAGGGGCTGGTATGAGCTTAGAGCTTATTTACAACCTCCCTTGGTAGGATGTGACATAACAAACCCAAGCATCAGAGGCTGGGATAATGAGGGAAATGACCAAGGGTTGGAGCAGAGCGTCCTGCTCCTCGTATTCCTGGGTGGTGTGTGCTCCACCGACACAGAGAGGGGATTTTCTGATTGTTGATGCCTTGCTGACCTTTAGCGTGTTTACTCTTCAGTCAGTTTGGGGAAGGCACGTTTGAACTTGGCCGTATGAGCTAGTTCACTCCTCCTCCACTTTCCTTTTTCTCCCCCCTCTTGCCCGAAACGGTTTGCTGAGTGACAAATAAACACAAGTTGTTTTTACCAACCAAGGTGTAAAACCAACAGATCAAATGCTGGCCTGTGCCTGGGCTTGTGAATGGGGACCGTGTTCTGTTTGGAGAACACCACCACATCATTTACACTTGCAAACCCTTTGTAATCTTAATCTCTTTGTTGCTTTTATGTTATATTGGCCCCCCAAGGTTAAAGAAAGAGATTTAGACCTTAAACACAAATCCAGCCTTCAAGCTCTGGAATTATCTTTGCCTTTAAATGCAGCTGATCAATGCCCATTTCTTTTGAAAATAAAACCCTTTTGAACCTTGAAAGCCTTCCACTGTTGAGCTATGCCTAAGTGCCACATGGGGGAATGGGCAGAAAAGAGCCCATTTTTCCCTTAGTGCTTGCATTAGGGGTCCCAGAGTTCAGTCCAACGCAATCAATTTAATTGGCGCTAGCTCTGGTGACAAATTATGCTGGTTTACACTCCAGTGTAGCAGGGATTCCTCAAACGCAGGGGAAGAAGGGAGATACACTTCTTGGTCTCTACTTAAAGAGGGCAACAGTATTGGAAAAGGAGCACATTTAATTTATCACTGTCAGAGCAGGTGCAAAGTTTAATTCTAACTAAAAGCATTAAACAATTAACCCAGACAGTCAGGCCTTCTGAAAATGCTCAGTAGCAGGGAACACACAGACCAGATTACCAATGGAAACGTCGATGCTTCTCTTTTATTCCTCTGAACATCTTCTTGCACTTTAAAAAAAAAAAACACAAAGAAAAGTCCCAGAAATACAATAACTTCTCAGGTCTTTTGGATGATATCTGAATTGAAAGGGCCAAAAAGGACACCACCTTACACTCAAAGATCAACAAATAACTGTGTCTTGAGCCCTAGTGGATTAGCTGTGAGAAGAGAAATAAGAAGTCACATGATCTTGAAGCTCTCACAAGCTGGTTGTCCTTCTTTTTTATGGTAAAGTATATCACATGCAACATATATTCCACTAATTTGAATTGTTCTGCAGTACCTGAATCCTTGGAGGTTATCTGTTATTTGGGTGGTGGGTGGACAAGGGGGAAGAACTAGGGGATATAAAGGACTCAGAGAGCAATGAAATCCAGTTAGACAGAGATGAACCTGGCTTCACAGATATTTAATACATTTACTTTTTGTGGTTGTTGATTTGACCAGAGCCATAAGGTCCTTGGAGAACTTTGAGGCTTAACCTGGGGAATTTGACTGTGAAAATGTTGAGGCCCAGAGAGGGTAAGTGTCTGCTTTGTGTTATGTCGTTTCTGCAAAACTCTCACTACAAGCTAACTATTCTGACTCAATGCAGGCAGTCTAGGAAAGACTGGGCTTTGGAGTCTGTCAGACCTGCATTCGAATTGTGACTGTGCTTCATACTTGGCGTTTTGGGCGTCTGTAAACACTGGAGGGTGCTACACCCCCCATGCGGTAATACACGTAACACACCCAGCCTAGCGTGTGGCACCTATAGCGCTCGTCATGTGTTGGTGTCCTGCCTCTCTCCCTCCAGGTACTCAGATTTAATGAGGGGCTATGGGCAAAGCATCTAGTCCAGTGTCTGAAACACATGTTGGCAGTGTATTTCTGACTCTTTAGTCAACCGGGAAAAAATAGTTTAACTTATGATACCAGTGCTTTGGAAGTTTAGAAGCATTATCATTTTCTGGATTCATTTGTCAATGCAAACCTGTGTTACTGAGAGAAGAGGGTAAAATTGAGGTAAAAAAAACGTGTCGCTAGAAGAGATTTGGGCGGAGTGGGACCTTAGAGATGGGAGACCACTCTCCTCACTTTACAGATGAGGAAACATAGGCCAAGATTGGTTAAATACTTTACCAAGGACATGGCTAGTTACCATTGGCCAGCCCTGTCTGGGGATCTCAAGGTCTGAGAGCTGCTCAGAGTGGGGTGGAAGTGGGGGTCTGGACCCCTGTCAACTCAGCTGCCCCCACCCAACCTTGCAGAACCTCCTAGCTCCATTGAACACACTCTGAAACCACAGAGGCCTGTTCTGAAATTGTCATAAAGGTAATCTACTCTTGAGAAAGCTACCAGCTTGCTGTATAGGAGAAAATTATGGTGCTGATCTAGCATTTTGCATAAGTTAACTACTTTAAACATGAGATTCCCCTGCTTTTATTTTAAATATAATTTAGCATTAGGAAAAAATTTAAGGAGAAACAAACCAACCAATCCTGCATCACTCTATGTCCTGCCTCGGCATCAAACATAGTGTACTGAACACAAGTTTTATTTGAGGGAGCTGACACAGTCCCATGATTGGAAAGGAGTCAAGCTCTGTTCACCTAATGTAAGGGGAAGATGTTTATTGAGTGCCTTCTGCATACATGGTTTCATTTAATCCTTACAACAGCTTTGTGGTGTAGATACTATTATCTCTACTCCAGAGATAGAAACTAGAGAGAGGTAATGTCCACCGTCACCAGGGAAAAGAGGAGCCAGGGTTTGAACCCACTTCTACACAAAGCCTGTGCTCTTTGTAATCTACACGATGATCTTCAGTAGTTATGGCCCCACTGGACTTACATTACCAAAATGGCATGTGGCCAAATTCTCAAGAATCACACTGATAGAAACTGCTCATGGGGTGCATGGGGCTATCAGTTGCTGATGTTTTTCCTTTGAGATCTTTGGTCAGTAAGATTTTTTTCTTCCCAAGTCTGTTTGTTTTCATGATATAACACATTTTTATTACACAGAAAATGTTCAAAAGGGACCTCTATGCCCTCATTGCATGTTGCTCCCCGGGAAGAAACAACCAGCTTGGATTCTTTCCATGGCTTTTGTCAACTTTTGGAAGCCCAGCAGCCATCTCTTTATAACATTTGGTGTTATGAGGTGTGGAGGGCCAGAGACTAATGGACATCTTTTAGAAAAACACAATCTGCTGTGGCACCTGTTCACCCTACAGAGTTGTAAGAAAGGAGAATAAAACGATGATGCGGGCACTCACTCACTTTTTCTCATCAAGGAGAAGATGAAGTGAGGCCCCAACAGTGGTTCAATTGAGATCTAGGGCAGACAGGCCTTCCAACAGTGGCTGAGGAGTGTGTAATTCAAATTATTAGTCCAACTCCCAAAGCTCTCATTTATTATATCTGATTGCAAAATAAGGAATCTTACATGCATATGTCTCATATCCTATTTCTCCATTATTTGCTTTACTCATTCATCTAGATTTAATTGCCATTTCACAGCAGTCTCCATGAAATCTGGTTAAATTGCCTATTGCCACTATAATTTTGGGAGTCTTATATAGCTTAATGTCATTAACATGAGCTGCCCTTCTCCTGTGGTCCCTTTGTTTTGCTCCTCACTGAGTCTCTTTGTCTCCATCCATTCTGGTCCAGGACAGCCTGCTCCGACAGCCATTTCCAAGGAGAACTCTTACACAGAGTAGGGTAAAGGCCCATGGGTTCCTACAACTATTCTAGGAAAAGTTGTGGGTGCAGTACAGAAAAAATGGTGAAGGTCTAGTCTATCTCAATTTGTGTTTTAATATTGCTGTAGTCAAGGTATTTTAATCTTGATGGAAGAGAAGGAAATAAAATTTTGGAAGGTTGTTGAATAACTTTTCCCCAAATTTAGAATTATGTGTGAAGGTGTGTTTCTGTGTGATATGGGTGTGTACATGTTTAAGTTCCCTCTTTATTGCTCTTATCTTTTAAAGCAAAACTAAAAAAAAAAAAAAAAAACCACCCCAAAAAACAAAAAACAAAAATACAGATACCAAAATGCATTTCCTTATGGTGGGATAAACATTCAGCTGTGTCATTTGCAAGAACTCAATAACATAAACAAAAATAAACCAACCAATTTTCATAGTGAGTTTTTGTGCTTAGTATATGGAGTATTTCTGGATTGTCATCAAGCCAGCATTTATGACCACTTTAGAGAAATAAAAATTTTAGTAACAGAAAATTATAACATCGTCCAGCTCTTGATGGGGGACAAGGGAAGAGAGGAGACTACAAATGATCTTAAAAAATAGACATTTTCCAAGGCGTGCAGGGACAGAGTAGAGAAAGGGCTGCCTCGTGGAGGTCTGAACCCAACACCAATATAGGATTCCTTAGTGTCCAGTCTAACTTCGAAGAGCGCTGGCTTTCTGTGGCTAATGAGTGGCCCTTCAATTTTGTCTTAGAACTTATCCTGCACATCTGCAAAACAGGAACTCCTTTGTTGTTCATGTCCCTGGGCTAAGGACTAAATCAAATCAGCCCAGGCTTTTACCGTCTTAGAAATAAAGTCCATAAAATTTATTTCAGGTTTCATTTGGCATATAATTGCAAAATTTCCTTATAGTTAAAAAAAATAGAAAAAAAACCCCCAAAACCTATTCAGGTTAACTCTGGGAAAACAATAAGACAGGATTAAAAGCATACTTTTCTGACGTCCTATAGAGGACTGCAGGTCCTTTTCCTTTCAGTGTTGGGGTTCCTCTGCCTACTTGCCTTCTGCATACATTTATTTCATTTATTCTCAGAATTCTGCCTTGAGTCAGTGTTGAGTCACGCCAGCTCCCGTTCTGCCCTCTCTCACCCACTCTGACTCTCTCTGAGTCACACACAGTCACACTCAGGGCGTAGTAACCTCTCACTCCTGTGACCTCTCCAGAGTCTGGGCATCATATTCTCTTTAGCATTAAACCTTCCTGTTTGCCCATGTCTCCGATTCCCTTCAGGGCATTCAAATTCATCATTCACTCCCTTCCAGGTGGCAGTTTTCAAGGCGTAGTCTGAGAGTTGTTCTTTTCTAGTGCTCATGTTTCCAACATGATAAGGTCTGTAATTTTGATTCTGGCAGGAATTAATAATCTCCTTGTTATATTCCTAATTAGTTTTTCATCAAAATCACTGTTAGGGTCTATTCATTCCTTTATTCTGTTGAGGCTTTCCTCCCCCTCAGGTGACAAGCCAGAGTTGGTGACAGAGGTATTCCAAGGAGGTTTTAGCTCTATTAAAGGCTCCATGGACATATCTTTTCCTCCATCCAATTAAGAATTTCCCCTAAAACTATCCCAGTAGGAACTAGGTTTTTGACAGAGCTCTCTGAATAACTCAACTTTTTAAGACCACTATAATGTCCTTCTCATTTGGATTCACTTCCTGGGTTCTAGACTTTGGAAAACATCCAATTATGCCATAGATTACAAAACTGTCTTAGGAAGCTCCTTTTTCTTCCTATACAAGTAGTAACTCCTATGTAACCTGAAAATGATTAAAATAGTGATAGACAAAGCATATTTTGGCTTCGACCGAGAAAATTTTGACTCAAGACTTGCTTCTCTTGTCTGATTAGGCAGTAGGATTAGATGCCTTTGGTCCAGTGAAATTTGTAGTGACATATCCTTGTTGAAATAGAGTAGACTAATGTAATTTCTGATCTTGTCAGTTCCAGATTCTTCTCCAAGAACCATTCTTTCCCTCCAGTTGCTCATTGTTTCCATTAACTCCTGCATAGCACAGGACTAGGGACTTGAGAAGGAATCCCAAGGAAAGGCCTCAGTTGGATGGAGAAGCTTACTTCTGTGGTCTATTACTGCATTTTATCTACTCTCTTTGTGAGACCAGGCTCCTAAGGGACAAAGAGAGCACTTGTAGGTATGGTGGTTTTTCAGTCCAGGCTCTTATCTGCACTGGTCAGACCTGGTTAGAGTAAGAATCTCAAAGACTCACACATTCTTAATGCTTGGAGTTGGAGCTCAGGAATTTCTCATAGTGTTTGGGAACTGGAGCCCACTCACCTTGTAATTACAGGTAATTCTTCAGGGGGAGGGATCTGTAAAGATGCTAACCTACTTCTCTTCTCCAATTATCAGAAAGCTTAAACCATTTTGTTGATGTGCTGCTAAGTAGGTTTAGAGTAAATAGTTGCAGTGGGGCTCAAGTTCCTCTCAACTTCTACTCCATCCTCCAGCTTAGTTTAAAATGCAGCAAATCCACCAAAGTAGTGTCTAAGCCGTCAGATGGAGACGTAATGCTGGTCTGTGTCACTCCAGCATTTTCCTGGGACATGTTTGGGGAGAGAGTATGGGATGAACACGGTTGAGAAGGCTTCTGTGGGGGTGTGCACCCTTGAGTTGTTAACACTGATGATAGTATAAATCCCACAGTCAACGTATTCCAGCTCCTCTCAGTACTGAAGCATTTATTGAGCATCTTTGATTTGTCAATCACTTGGGGTAGAAGGGTGAATAAGAAGACCTAGTTGCAGCCATCAAAAGTTCCTAGAGTAGAGAAGAAATGCACAACCATGAGATCAAGGCCTTGTAGGAGAAGATGGGAATCTGGCTCCAGGATGCTGCTCCCTCCCTCTGGTAGGTTGAGGATTAACTGGTCAGGAATCATTTGATTGCAAAGGACAGAAACATTCAGAGAAGCTCAAATAATGGGTTTATTGGAAGGATGGAGGTGCCCTTCACCAGGGCTGCTGTGTATGGTTGTGCGAGGTTTGCTCTGGGCAAGGGCTCCTGGCTGAAGGGGTGTGTGGTACTGAAATTCAGCAGTGCCAACGCTGGCATGGGGCTATAGAGGGCACTCTTCTCTTTGTCCTCACTTTCATATTTTATTTTTAAAACATCTTATTTTTTGAAATCATTTCAAACTTGGAGAAAATTTGCAAGAATAATACAGAGAACCTTCATACACCTTTTATCTAGATTCACCAATTTTTAACATTTTGGTGCATTTATTTTATATCAATCTGTATGTCTGTCATAGTGCTTTCTGAATCATTTGAATATAGATGTCATACTCTGTCTTAATATTTCAATGTATATTTTTTAAGAACAAAGATGTTCTCTTACGTGACCAGAATAAAGTTATCAAATAATATAAAATTTAATAGCAAAGTAATGCTTTTATCTAATCTATAGTCCATATTCTATTTTTTGTCAGTTATATCAATAACATCCTTTATAGTATTATTTTTACCTCAAGTGCAGGATTCAGTCCAGGCTCATGAATTGCATTTAGTTGTCATGTCTCTTTTTTTCTCTTTTAATTGGGAATAGTACTTCGACTTTTCTTTGTCTTTCATTACATAGACATTTTTGAAGAATATAAACCAGTTATTTTATAGAACATTCCTCATTGGGTTTTTCTGGTATTTCCTCATGATTAGATTCAGGTTATGCATTCTTGGCCAGAATTCTATAAAGATGATGTTGTATGCTTCTCAGAGTAACACATTCAAGGACACATGAAGTGTGTCTGACCCTTCCTGTTGATGTTAATTTTGATAAACTGATCAAGGTATTGCCTGGTTTCTCCACTGCATAGTTACTGCTTTTACCCTTGTAACTAATAAACAATCTGTGGGGACATACTTTGAGCATGTAAATATCTTGTAACTCATCACATTTTGACCTCAAGATTTAACATCCATTGTTAATTCTTGCACATTGATGGTTAAATATGCAATTTTCCAATCTACTACTTCCTCCAAGTTTATCAGTCAGCATGCTATTGTAAGGAAAGCCCTCCTTTTCCCCTCATTTGTTTATTCATCTATTTATAAGCAATATGGACTCATGCATTCATTCTTTTTTACAATGGATTATAATATGTTGCTTATTTTGATGCTTAAATTATCAGACATTGGCCAGTGGGGAACTCCTTCAAGGTGCGCCTATGTTTTTTGGACATGCCACCATCATTTTTTAAAGCACTTCCTTACTCTCTGGAGTAAGAGGATGTTCCAGGCTCATCTTCGCTGTCTCAGCCCCGTAATCATCCATTTCTCCAAGAAGCTCCCTGATTCCTTTTAGTGAGGGAATGGTAGGTTACTGATTTCATTGTTTTCTGATTTATCTTCCCTGTATTTCTATTTGAAAAAAAAAAAAGCAGATTTATGTATGCTTTATTTCCCTTCCTGCTTTCTACATAAAAGATAGCATACAGAACATTCTGTGTTGTGTTTTATTCTTACACTTAACAGTATATGCTGGAAATTACTCCAGATCAGTCCATATAGATCTTCCTTTTTTGCTTGCTTGTTTTTTAATAGTTGCATACGACTTCACTGTGTGTGTGTGTGTCACAATTTATTCAATCAATCACACACACACACACAGTTCTTACGTTCTTTAAATATTTTCTCCCAATTCTTCGTTTGTCTTTTGATTTTATTTAGTATTTTTTTTTTTTTTCCTAATTGAGCTGCCTTGTTCTAATTAGTCTGCTAAGAGTGAGTGCCTTTTTTCTAATTCTCAGAAGGGTGCTGTACATGCTGATGTGGCCTGAGTCTCGCAGAAGTTGGCTGCAGGGAGAGAAGCTGTGATTCCTGGGAACTGTGTGCCCCTAGTGGGGATTAGAGGCCACCAGGACCCTGGACACCCTTTCTTGTCTCAGAGCAGCATGAGAATTTGGTTGGCTTGCTCTCTGGTGTTCATGCCACTGTACCTGAGAGACAGTCTCTAGTTGAGTTGCCCAACCCTGTTTGTTTTGGGATCTATAAAGTGATTGGTGGAGAAAGGTGAGTGGGGTTGCCTGGATATAGAATTGTTGGTCTGAAGAGTTGATAGATTCTGTAAAGTCTTTATGCAGTGCCAGACACATAATGAGCTCTTAATTAAAATCACCTATCATCCTCCTCCTCCTCATTTTCACTTTGATAGAATCCTGTTTGTGTATTTATTCTGACCACTCTCCCCCGATCTGCCATCCCACCTCAGATGATGTGTGTCCATGCTGTTACACATGGGACGTTACATGTCTTGTTAAAAACACTCAGATTAACTCTTTCTCTTTCTTCTATTGCTCTCTCCCTGTCCTTTCCCTTTTTAATAAACTAGAAGTTGAGTATAGACTCAGGATTGTGGGAGAAAAGAATTTCTTTTTATTTGGATAATGTGAGGAACTCACAGCAGCTTAGCCAAGATGTACCCTCTTCTTCCCATAACTCACATGATTATGCTAATTCAGAAGAAATGTGTTGATGCACTATTAAAAAGCATGATCTGTTTTCAGCTTCTGGGTAAAGAGGAGAGCAGCAGCCTTTAGTGGCCATGTCAGTATTGCCCATATCATTATGTGCAGATGTGCCAGCTGCCAGTAGGCATTTCGTCTCTGATAGCGCTAGCCACTTAACCGTGGGTCAGCGAGGTGCAGCTCTCAGCCAATAGATCTAATTGCAATCCTTCTATGTTCCCTGTGATTGCAGGTTTTTCCGGCTCTATAAACAAATAGTAATCAACTAAACCTGTTACCTCTGAGTAGAGATGTCACGATATGAAATATTAACTGTTCAAAATACAGTAATGATGGCTTAAAACTGTATTTGTTTCTTGAAAATAAAGAGAAAAAGATTAAAAAAAAAGAAGGGAAAATCAGAAGCTTGAGAATTGGAATTCTGAAGGGCCCTCCGGCTCTTTTCCCTCTACATAATGAAAAATTGCATATGTATACGACATGTTTTATGTGGTCAGATACAGCGTAAATATTGTGTACGTCTTTTGCTGGAGTAACAATGCATTAGCAGCATCACAAATAAGCTCTGCCTCAGCATCTACATTTTTATGACATTTTTATGTTAATGCAAGTCAAACTTATGTTTTGTGATGTATCTAATCCCCCCCAAATTAATCCATTTGTATTCCTATAATCCAATCAGCTCCTGCCTCCCCTGCTAAAAAGTTAGATGCAAAGTCCAAGGCAGAAAGATGGCAGTAAGTCTAGGCTCAGGGAGACTTGGCTTTTAGGAGATGCATTTCCCCTCTGGCACATGGAGGCAGTGTGGGTTTGGATGGGTAGGCTGAGAGGGGCAATGTAGGGGGAAGGAGTGATGGGGGAGGGATCATTTAGGCTGAAGCTACCAGTGTTGATAATGTAATGTCTTTGTATACTTAATTTTATTATTATCTTTTATTTTCTGTTGCTGTTTGGATAACTTTTTCATCCATTACAATTATGGTCTCTGCCCTCTTTCCTAATCTTGGTGCCAGGATGCTATCAAGTGCTTACTGTATACTCGGCGTTGTGCTAAGTCTTTATTGAACATCTGCCATGCACAATGTGAATGCCATATTTACATAGCATCTATTGTGTAGAATGTGTATTCTGAACTGGAGATCAGCTTTCACCCAGAAGTTCCATTTTGCCCATATCAATGCACTGAATCTGATGGAATATTCATCAGAACTTGTTTGGAAATTTGGGGTTATGATTGCCTCTTTTTGGTTTTTCTGAGACTGATCTAAAGATGGAAGAATTCCTCCAGGAAGCTGACAAGAGCTGTTTGGTGTAGTAGAAGAAGTGCTAGGCTAAAAAGTCTTGAGTCTGGATAGATTAGCATATTGATGAAAAGTCCATACTCTTCTTTGGTATGCTGTACTATCAATATATGCTATTCTTGAGTTCAAATCCCCACCCTACCAGTTACCAATTCAGGGAAATGACTTAACTACACTGGGTCTTAGTTTTCTTATCTATTAAATGAGGATAATAACACTTATCTCAAAGGTTGTTGAGAAATATTGAGCTAAGGTATGTAAAATAGTGCCTGGCACTCAGGAAGAGCTCAATCTGTGTTAGTTACTGGCACTGTTATTCATAGAGTTTTTGAAGTTTAGAACTATGAGAGTTCTTTAAGTCAAACTTTAAAATTTTTCAGTTCGACAGAACTGTAGGATTGAGGCCCAGAAGGGCTAAATGCCTTACTCGTAATCACACAGCTATGTGGCACGGAGCCAGCGTAAGAATCTAGGTCTCCAGACTCGTGGGCCAGTGTCTTTCTAGTGCATCTGCTCCTGCCTTTCTTGAAGAGGAGAACAAATGTAAGGAATGATGTAAAAAGGCTCTGTCTTTGCTATTCTCCTAAATCGTGTAGCTCAGGATGGTGCTTGTTGATTGCCCTTTAGCTTGGTTGATCTTGAGACAAAAGGAGTGTATCCCCTGGCAGCCTTTGGTCATGGACTTCAGGACAAAAGCCAGCTGGTTTGAGTTCTTCTCTCTAAGTCTCTATCCTGAACAAGCCCTTCCCCTGAGCACTTCTCCCAACTGCCCCATCCCTGCTGATTTTCAAGGATGAGTCAGCAGACATATTCCCGGGATTAGCTGTCTGGGAGAAGCCCAGGAGCTGCCAGGAAACAAAGGCTAGAATTCACCATCTTTTTTTACCTTAAAGCTGAGTCTACACAACTCCAAACATCTGGCGAGAGTTTGGCCAATCCAAGCAGAGAAAGGAAAGAAGACAATTGAGACTAGGAACCAAAGACTGGGAATTTTTTTTGCTTTTTTAAAAATAATTTTGGCTTCCCTTAGAAAGGGCCTCCACTTGAGTGTGATTCTTTGTCTGTCCACTGCCCTCCCCTCCTTGATTCACCTCATGTCTTCTCCTGTGGAGTTATAAGGTTGCTTTGACTCTGGATATTGTAGGAAAGAAGCTCCTGCCAACTAGCATCACAGAATGGGACTTTCTTCCTTGAGCTCTCTGGCATGATGTAGGATTGCAATCTTCTGTCAATTCAGATTTAACTCAAATGGATCCGTGTGGTTCATATTCAGAGGAGCATTGTCAGTTATGTACATGAGAGGAGAGAAAATGGTGTTGGTGTTGGTGATGGCAGCGGTGATTTGTGTGTGTGTACATAGGTGGGGGTGGGCTTGATGGGATGGAATTGGCTTGAAAATCTGCAGTGGGCTCTTTTCTCCTTTAACACTGATGCTGGGTAATTAGCAAAATGCACACAGGGTTTTATCCATATTCATGCGCCCTTTCCCACAAGCATAAACAATCCAGTCTCTATTATTTCCTTGCGTGTGCAGCTCCCCCCCTCCCTGCCACCTGCAGAGCCCTGTGCTGCTCTGTTCACATCATTATGGCTCTGGTTGGGAGTAGGGGGGCCTCCTCTGGCCTGAGCATGGGCGTGGGTAGAGGGCTCCTCAGAGAGCAGAGGGGGTGCCTCACCAATGCAGCATTTGGGGCAGGTTGGAAACTTGAACAAAGTGCATTCACTGCTATTATTACATGTAATCTTATAGGACCCTGTGTGGTAGGTAGGGTTAGATAATTATTCCTGTGTGACAAAGGGGAAAATGAGGCACAAAGATGGGGCTAGTCCTCTGTTTGCTCTGTCAGGTCCTTCCCCATGCTGCTTTGCCTGGTTCTTTGCCGTGGTCGGCTGGCCTCAAAGGACCCCATCATCCAGTCTCCCTTGTCTTCTGGCTCTGACATGAGATTAGAAGGCACCAAGAGACAGAGGATGGGGTTTATTACTGCCTGTGTGGTGTTGGCAGTGCCCGTGTTCTTCTATGGCCACATCACTGTTGGCGACCTCTTTTCCACACCTACACTTTCTGCCATTTTCCAGCTACCCCGTTGCTCCATTTTGCCCCATTCAGACCTAGTGATGTTAAAGACTTCCTGCTGATGCTAGCCCCTGTCCTGTTCCTTCTTGGTCCCCTTACCCTTCCACATCTTTGTAAAAAGTACTTTCATGCATTCTTTTCTATTAAACTCTTTGAATGAGCAGTTGATGCCTGCTGAGACTTCGACTGGTAGGATGAGTAGCTTGTCAGTGACCACATAGCTAGTAGGTGGAGCCTAGCATCCTCGTTGCTCACCTGGATTGTTTTTATCAGGCCATGATGTTCCATCACTGCATCACTGGTGTCCACTTCTTTGTCCCCTCTCGGTGGGCAGTGAAACCAGCAGCAAATAAGAGATCTAGATCCTGTTCCTTCTGTCCTATCCTTTATGAATATTGGATTTCTTGGATGGACTTTTCTTAGTAGAAGCAGGAGCCCAGGCATGAGGATAGGAAATGTGAGAGGAATCAGAAAAACCCAGATTTCTTTTCACCCATCTCTTCTGCTATCTGGGGAAGTACCACATTCATGAGTGCAATACAAGGAGATGTGGGTGGGGCGGTACAGTCGGAAGTAGCAGATGACGATTATGCTCATTCACTCTCAGTCCTAATCTCTTTATGAGCTTGGAGATTTGCTAGCCTCTCTGAATTCAGTGTTTGGGAGGTGTAATCCTTGTTCTTTCCCTTTTCTTCATACTTGACATGAAAGCAAACTGCCTGAACATTCTACCTCATGGTGCAACAGTGGAAGATAGTTCTCTGCAATATTCATCAGACTCAGTAGTACCAGGCTTTTCCTTCCTTCACCTGGTGCACATGTGGAGACAGGAAAACCACATGATTAGAGGGGCTCCCAGTGTAAAGGGCAGAAGCAAACTACACTATAATGCTCTGTATTCTTGTTTTCTTTGAAAGGAAGTTTAATACAGAGCTGTGCATCATATACATTCAAATTTGATAATTATTAACTGCATACTTCCTATAAACCTGGCACATGACAAGTCCTTGAAGGGATCTTGAAGGAGCATATGGTATGGTGTTTGCCTTCAAAAGACTTACACATTTATTAGGGAAATAAAATCAACCTGAAAAAAACCAGACAGATATGCAAGATAGTTTATGTGTAAATGCTAAAAGTAAGCAATCATTTCAAATCATACGTGGTTGTGATATAAGGGAGATGGTCATGAAGGTGTTAGGGAAAGCCTCATAAAGGAGATATTAAAAGGAATGGGAGGACTTGGACAACACTGGTCATTGAATTTGACATGAACCCAGATTTTTCTCCTTTGGGCTCAAGAGTTACTTTCTGGAAAGGACACGGACATGACCAGGATTTGGTCTTTACAGCCATGGCGTGATTTCTTCTCCGTAGTCACACCATTGCCCAAACTGTTGCAACACTCTTTGGCTTAAGGAGTCTTTTCTTTCTGTCCTATGTGACAGAAAAAAGTGAATGGTGACAATGTGCTTCCCAATGGTGGGTGAAGTATTTCCATGGAAAGCCATTTATATCCAGACACTTGGTTACCGAGTTTATTCTTCCTCTAACACCCCAAAGGCAGAGAGTAGCTTGCAAAAATCACTAAGCAGCCCTTAACCTTGTAACATACAGGTTTTGCTAAAAATATATATTAATAATATATTATTGAGCGAGCATAGATGAAGAAGGCCAGAGAGGGAGGAAGCAATAAGAGTGTGAGCGAGGTCAGTGCTCTTTGCCCGCAGACTCTACAATCAATAAGATCTGGTCAATAACTGCTTTATTACTGCACTACCACCCGGAGCAAAATCATTTTTAAATTAAGAATATATTTTGCAAAACTGAATTAACAATATTGAATATTTTGCTCTTTGATATGACTAGCCTTCAAAATCAAATTATTAAGTATGGAAAATGCTTACTGGGTGAAGTTTTTCTTTCTTCTTCTCCCTCCTCACTTTTCCAACCACATTCCCTCTCTCCTTCCTCTCATGCTCAACTCCACTCCTCCGCAGCCCCCCTCAACCCCCACGTTACAGCTCGGGAAGGAAACAACAGCAGATTTTTAAGATCTCCGGCACAAATGTGGATGTAAATTAGTATTGAATCCAGCACATGAAAATTAGGAAAGGAAGATGCATTTGCTTGAGTCCAACAAAACTGTGCGTTTCCTCTGAGAGAAAGGACCAAGTAGAGAAAATTGGGAATTTTCCACTTGGGTAAAACTGACGCCAAAAAATCAACCTTTGGACTTCTATAATCTTTGGCAGCTATGAAATCTCACCATTTCTCTCCTCTCCCCCACCCCCCGCCCTTGGTTACCCTGGCTCCATCCCCTGTTCTGTTCTCTCTTCCTCTCTCCACAGATGGAGGGGACAGAGGATAGTCTTACATGACTCATGGAGTGCAACTTTAAAGCATCCATAAGGCCAAATTCTCCCCTCAAAACTGCAAGAAGTATTCTGAGTAACTCTGTTATGCAAAAGTGGATTGTGAAGGCACGTGTAGACCATGGCTCTCGGACATGTTAAGTGATATTATTAGGATTGATTGTATAGCATCTTTCTTTGTGAAAACATGAGATTTTGGTGCTCACATTTTCAAAAATTGTAACGAGCTCTTCTCATCCCTTCCGTCTTCTTAGGCCACTTCCCACTGTTTGCCATTAGTGATTATAATCTCCTGCATGTAATTTGTAGGTTATTGGGTTTGGCTTATATAAAAAACAACAAACAGCAGAGAGAAGCAAAAGTTTCACTGCTCAGTAATGTTCATGGTGCAAAAGCCCATTAATGTACACCATATTTTTCAGTAAAAGGTTAATGCTGGACAGGCCATGCAATGACATGTCAAGTTGTTATTCATGTCAGATGACAGATTTGTACTCTTTGAAAAGGGGCATTTGTTCAAAGTATTGGTGCTTGCTATTGCAAGAAAGAAAGAAAGAAAGGGAGGGGGAAGGAAGAAATAAAAGAAGAAGGGGGAAGGCTGCTAATGAAGAGAGGAAGGGACTAGCATTTATTTAGTGCTTTCTTTGCATTGGTGGCTTCTGGAAGGCATGTATTATTGTCCCCATTGTATAGGAGCTCAGATGATTTGAGTAACTTGCCCAGGTCAGGCAGTCGGTAAGTGGCAGAGTTAGAAGTCAACCTCAAGTGGGTCTGACTCCAAATTCTATGCTCTTTCTATCACCCCATGCTGCCTTTCTAATGTAGAATATTTTTGAGCCTATTACCTGGCAAATGATTTTGACTAAACTTAAAATACCTAAACTACTTAACTACTGATTCTTAACCGTTTACACAGGTCATGGATCCCTTTGAGAAACCCATATCAGGTATGACCTTTCCCAGGAAAATGCATGTACATGTGAAATAATTTCTGAGAGTTCATGGGCCTTCTGGAGCATGATAATGGCCTCCAAGTAAAGACCCCCTGGGCAAAATGCCCTAAAGGAGAGGCATCCCATGATGCCTTGCTTTCCCTTTTAGGAGACCCCAAGGAATCACTGTTAGAGCTCCACTTTGGTATCAGGTCTTTCAGAAAGCAAGTCCAGGCATGAGATAGTAGCTAAAGTGGAAGATGAGAAGTTGAACTGTAGTTCGCTCTGCACTTGTGCACTTAGATCAGGCTCATCCATAGGATTTGGTGGCTCTGCATCACAGTGGTTTGTGAAGGGCCTTTGAGTGCAAGCCTTTGGCTTATTCACAGTGACCTTCTACATCCCAGAAAAGGTCACAGAACATCCAGTGGTAAGGGTCCACCTATTCTTTAATCCAAGTTATTTTCCTTAGCTTTTATGCCTCTGAAAAATTTAAGTGAATTTTTTCTTTTTTTTTTTTTTTCAGTTCTGTTCAATAAACACTGCTAAGCCCCAACAAAGTGCTGAATGTGGTGCCGTGCTCTGGAGAATAGGAGGGAGATCACAGTCTACTGTTAGCTGGCTGACATTTTAGTTCATCTTCACTGAATCCCAAGGTTGGATTATTGATCAGGGAGAGTTTGACAGGGAGACAGAATTCAAAGTTAGCAAGACCCCTAGCATATCTGGTCCTTCCTGACACCTGTTTCCTGACCTAAACCCTCTCCCAGAACTTGAATCTTGCCTTCTGGTTCTTCTATGATGATTTGTGCTTGACATTGCTCTTGTTTGTTTAGTTCAACACAAATTTATGGAGCACCTAAAGCGTGCTGGGCACTGTACTTGGTGCTGGAGGACACAAAAGAAGAAGACCTTGAGGACGTGTTCATCCTTGAGGAGCTGGTATTCTACTACGGCTATTAGGCCACCTTTATCTTCTAAGGAAAAGATTATCAGATGCTCAGGAGAGGCTAATGAAACCTCAATGCCATATGGGAGAAACCAGCACATTGGATTTTGCAGTCAGAGGTGTGCTGCTGTCTTCAGGTAGTTTCAGAGCATCTCAAGAAAATACCTTAGGATGGGATGCTTTGGACTGTTTTCAGGTTCGTCAGATTCATATAGGCAATCTAGTAGATTGAGGGTACTTTTTCAATGTGTAGAAACAAGATGAGATTATTGGGGAAGGCATCTTAACCCAGTGTTTATAAAGTCATTAGACATTTTCATCTGTGAGCCATGTGCATTCTCATCTCCATCAAGGATAATTGAGGGTAGTCTTTGACTCAATGACAGGAAGATATCGGATTACTGGGACCCCCATGCCATTTTTTTTTCTATGAAGTGTTTAAAAATTACTTTGTCTTCACTATAGTTTCAATAGCATAAAGGTAGACAAGACATTTGTGCATTGGTACACTGGCCAAATCCATCTCAATGGTTATACTTTCAAGATAAAAAATGGAGTTCCTTTCTTTTATATGTAGTTTTACTTTAGTTTTGGAAAATTCCCCAACTGAAAAGAATTGACATCCTGGTAACTCAATTACCCAGGCCTTTCCCCCTCCTTCTGAGTTCTGACCCCTAGAAAACCATCACACGGCAAAGCAGCTGATGCAGCTTGTAGGGTGCAGGACTAAAGATTTTCTGTATCCACAGGGGAAGGCTGAGTCCTGGGAGGGATTCAAAGATCCATAAGAAGGTGGTATTGGAAACCACATGTCACAGAACAGAAATAATTCAGAATTATAGCACAACTATTGGTTCTCCCAGATGCCTATGCAGGTAAATTTGGAGGCTGTGGTTAGGGAGAGAAGATTTGAGTACTAGATTCTACAGAACCAGTTCTGGGCCCCAGACCAAATCCCACATCACCCACAAAGAGTTTTCTGCCCATCTAAGCACGCACATACCTCCATCCTCTGATTTTCACGGAACTCACCACTCAACCTAGCACTTACTCACATGCCAGCCTTTCCTGTTATTTAAGGGTGCCAAGCACATATGGCTTGGCTCCTCATTAAGAGTATAAGAAGATGCAGGTACAATAACTCTTGTATGTAGTCCCTACATTTTGGTGTAAACACTTAGCTGATGCTCCGTTAATGTTTACAGAATTTTGTATTCCACTGAATCAAATTGACACCATTCATTCTCATTTCCTCTCAATTTGCCACCAACACAAACTACCCTGAAAATTTCTCTTTTCTTGTGTTCTGGTCAAACACCTGTTGCTTCACCACGTGGAAGGTTTACAGTCCTTTCCTCCTTCTGGGACTGTGGGCAAGACCCCAGTGTTTACAGCCAGTTGTTAGCCTTTCTTGTTTAGATTCTTCTCTTTAGCGTTAACTCCCAATTCCTTTCTTTTTTAATCAAAGGAAGCTTGGAGGTGCTTAACCTGATTTAGACCATGCCTGCTGACTTGTCAGTACCTCATCCTGTCCAAGGCACTGAGATGGACCGTTTCCATGATCTAGAGCGTCCAAGGTCTCGTGCTGGTCTCCCTGGAGAATGGGTCACAGAGGGGCTGATCTCAGATTGAGGGAAGCAAGCTCACAAATCCCACAGTGACCTGTGCTGATTCCCTCAGTTTGACGTAGCTGCTGTTCTGGCCCTGTGGGGCCCCAGCGTTCTGATGCAAGTCCTACTTCCAGTGAGTGACAGGTGCGACCAACGGCCGCATGAGTTATTTCCTTTGGAAACCACAGCTGTGGCTGAGGCCAACGGATGGCAACGGTGCCACTGGGCTCTCTGGGAGCAACCCATTTGGCCGTCTTCAGCCTCAGGAAGGGCTTTGAAGCTTGATGAAAATAGCCCAAGAGGCTGGGTTTTGGTAGCAACTGCAAGTGTCCTAAAGATGGGAAGTACCTAGGAGGGAGACTAGTGTAGGACTTAGGAGCCAAGATTTTGGAATGACACTGTTCTGTCAAAACTCTGCCACATTCTAGCTTTGTTACTTTGGGCTATTTTTTTTTTTTTTAAACTTCTCTGAGCCTCGGTTGCCTGCTAGATAAAATGGGAGCAATGCCTAGCTTTTATGTTTATTGTAAGAATTGATTGAGATAAAGCACTAAAGCATTTTGTTCAGTGTCTGACACATCTGATGTTCAAAAATTTTAGCTATTATTAGAAGGGCAGAAGATGGGAAGAGACAGACACTTTCTCTGGGAGCTCACAGCTTCCTTCAGCCAAAAGGAGCAGCCTGTTTCCCTGTCTGGGTGACAGGAGTGGTGATAGTACCTACATCATCACCTTGTTGTGAGAATCAAGAGTAAGGCACTTAGAACAGCATCTGGCACATAGCAAAAACACTGTAGTATTAGTTTTCATTAGTTTATTATTATGATTTTATTTACTAAGGTTAGTGGACACCATCCTAAGATGTTGCCACAGAATTGTCTTGTGTTGATTTGGAACTGGAATGTGATGGGGGCTACCAAAGCAGAGGAAGTGGCAACAGCTATTCTAGTTAGTTTGATATTTGAAGTACCTTATTCTAGAATTAATTTCTCAGATGGAACAAAAAGAGGAAGAACCATGGAGATTTCCACCATAATAGAACCCAGTGCCTTTCACCATGTGACCCTGTTTTCATTTCTTGACCCTGGGAACTGGAGCGGTTCCCTCCCTATCCCTTCATTTGGACTGTTGCATCATCTTAAACTGCAGCTCACAGAGTCACCTGCTACAAGAATGTGTTCTTGAAATGGGGTGTTTTGAGCCTAAGAGTGATTGCTGGCTGAACAATTCCAACCATAGGTTTTAATGGCCTAAGTGGCTCCCCTTTCGGTTGTTTAGCATTCCAATTTTTTGTATTGTATAACATTAATCAAGAGACAAGCATGTATTTAAAAGAAATGAAAATAACATAAAACTCCAACTTGAGAAATGAATATACCTTGGAATGCATGATTGAACCATTTCTGAATAATTAGTAGGTTCATAGTCTACATGTTCCATGCAGTGTTCCTTTCCTACATGGCAGGTTTTTGTCTGTGTTCATCCTTTTCATGCTCTGCTTAAATACAGTTTCTGGACTGTGTTCCATGTCCACGAGGCATGCAGTCCAAGGGAAGGAGCCAGAGCTGCTTCTCAGCCTGGCATGCAGGGAATGCTTTAGTTTACTTTAAATATTAACCACCCCATGGTACAGTCATTTGTTTTTGGATTTCAGCAAATTGGTTGTTTTCTACTATCTTTTTGAGAATTTGGACAAATCTTTGTATTTTTCCTGGCTTTATAGGGAGATTCAGAATACCTTTGGAGAGCTACAGAAGATAGATTGCTGATAACAGATATGGGATGGACAACATCTCAAAGGGCCAGAACCCTAAAGAAGTGAGTTAGAAATATAGCCACATTGGTGATAACTCCCTCTTTGACTCCTAAGGATAGATTCTCTGGGTGCTTCTCTGTCCCCGGAAGACAACTCCAAGTCAAAGGCAATATTGAGTTCATAATGAATTCTTAGGAATATCCGCTTCAAAGTTGGGGTGTGAAATGTGGAGACACTACCTCTCATGGTAGGAGAGGGCTAGAATGAGGCCAGCTCAGAAAGTGTGAGACTGGTTCTAAGACAGGTAGAGAAAAGTGGAAGGAGGGATTTGGACCCCAATGGTAAAGAGTAAAGTGGAGGAATCTTCATTTCGTGCACCCCTGGGCCTCATGTATGTGGCACAGTGATTGTGTAAATGAGTTTGCAGTCAGAAGGATGAAGCTCATAAGGGGACACACAGCCAAAGAGCTTGGAGAGGATAAACTCTTCTACCAACGAAGTTAGCCGTTCCCTAAAATTTATTGTAAATGCCCAAGGCTGGTGGGAATTTAGTAAAATTGCCCAGTTTAATCCTCTGCTTCAGAGTAGGTCTCACAAAGAAGAGCTGATCTTGTCTTCTATTCTACATTTCCCAAGGAGACACCTTGTAAAGGCAACTCCTTATGTCTCATAGTCAGGAAGTTCTTCCTATAATCTAAACCATATTTCTCTTGCTGTATGTTCAGTTTATATCATTCTGGAGTTGCCCTCATTCTTTCCTCCAGGATCTCTTTATCTTCTCTTTTCTAAGGCCAATACTAATTACTTTAGTTCTTTTCCAAGGGGACGATTTCTCCTAAACCCTGTGTCATTTTTCAGAGTCTCTCTCTATACCCACATAGGTATTTTTGTGGCTAGAAGGAGAGTCCTTCTGGGATGGTATTTTTACCCCTGGGTGGATCTGTGCTGTGAATAACCTGAGCCATTCTGGAACCATCCCCAGACCGGGCAGGTGGCAGCCCCATTTGCTCTTTCCTAAGCGCCAAGGCAGAGAAGCAACTCTGGCTCCTTCTCTCTGGACCGCATGCCTCCGGAACACGAAACTCAGTCACAGACACCATATTTAAACAGAGCAGGGAAAGGATGAAAATAGACAAAAACCTGTCCATGTGGGCCAGGAAAGCTGCATTTTCAATATGCTGTTAGTAAGACCCTGCTGAGATCCATACAGTATATAGAGATCCATCAGGGCAGAACCTGGCTGGCAAGCAGCATGGACGGCCACCCATGGGTTCATTCCTGGACATGGGGGTGCCAGACATATGCAAAGGGCAAGGTGTAGGTCAGGATGAGTAAGACAGGGTCCTTTCCTAGAGTATGAGGAAGTATGACTTAAACAACTAAAACTATGAGAGACAACACAAGAGTCCGTAGAATTAAGGGCTGGGCTTTGTGGTTGAGAGTAGTTTTCAAATTTTTTAAGCTGAGGTATTCTTCAGATAAGTTTTAGAAGTCCAATATGTAAAGCAAGTGTCAAAGAATGACCCACGTGCTTTTCCTGTGGTCCTAGAGTTATAGCTAGGGCTCAAGGGTGAGGACAAAATGCAACCATGGCAGTCACCTCTCCATAGGGCTTTCAGGGAGATGTTGGCTCAGAGAACCAACCTGACCACTCCACCTCCCCAGTGTAAGAGCCAGGAGAGCAAAGATGGCTGTTGGGGAAGGGTAGTGTACCTGAAGTCCCCCCTCGCTACCCTCAATTACTAGAGAAGATGGATCATGCCTTTGTCCATGGGTCTCCTGCCTGTCCAGAGATGGTTGATGTTAGTCAGAAAATATGGTCAAAATTACCACATAATAGCACTCAGGGGAGCTGTTGGGGGCCACTCCCTGTCAGGGGGGCAAGTTGATGCCCCCATCCAACCTCAGAGAGCCAAGACACGATGAGTTAGAATGACAGTTGTGAACAACAAGAAGGCTGCAGTCTTTCAGCCAAATTGGGAGTAGACTGCCCCTTTCCCTCTTTACTCCCGTAAAACTGGAGGAGATGACATCCAGAGGAGGAAGGACTGGAGCATGTTTCTAAAGGCCAGCCCAGACCTCCTATTCTACTGGAGTTGAGCTCCAATGTAGGCCTGGAGGGAAGGGGAAGAGGAGGTTTAAATTAGATATGAAAATGAAGTTGTAAAATGGACGGATACAATCCCTAGGAAGACAGGTGGGGAGGGCATATAGGTGCAGATAGAGAAGGTAGTCTTTGGAAGGGGAGGATCCAGGCGTGGGTAGGAAGGGAGGATGCCAAGTCCCCATGTCCCCAGCTTGGCCTAAGGCTGACACTGACTTCAAGTGAATGAACCTCAATTTACCCTGATGAAAGTGGCTCACAGAGCAGACTGGAGGCCACTACTTACATTTAATGAAGCATCTTGTAGACTGGAATGAAGACCTAGTCCTCTGTGTAATTGTGGTCAGGATTTCAGGCTTATTTTTGTATTGGGTAGGGGTCAGTTCCAATTTAATTCAGTTCATTCCAGCTCCAGGTTCAAGTCACATTTCTTGCATACCTACTATGTATTTGGTCCTGTGCTAGGTTCATTCATCAAGAATGAAGAAAGGAGACTAGGATAAGATAAACCACATCTGCTCTTAGTGGCATATCTTCGTTGATATTATTATCTTTACTCATTGCCCTCTTGCCCAACCATACCCAAAAGACCACACACATATTCCACTCCTCCAAGAAACTCAAGCACACCACTAGCCATGGAACTCCAACCCCTTTCCAGCTTCCTAATGATCTGTATCACTCAATTCAGCCCCTCAGTGCGGTCTAGTTCATCTCATCTCAACAATCATATGGAAATCAGCTCAAGGACAACAAAGGCATGCTGTCAAGAGTAGATGTGCCATGTCCTGTGGTCTGAGAAGGTCACAGACTCCTGGTAAGTTCTGCTTTTAGTGCATCCTAGAGGGTTTCTGATACCAGAGACCCTCTTTATTGTTGCAGCTTTGAGAAGCTTGGGAGATGTTGTTGCCCACGTAGAGTCAGCTGCATCAGGGGCAACCGGCAATACCCTAGTCCAAGCTTGACTCAGAACTCAAGGAGTAAGTGTTCTGTGAGAGAGGACATGGAAGTTTTCAGTCTCTTAAAACCTGGGCCTGGAAAACTGACTCAGTGTCACTTTTGCCTTAATCTATTGGTCACCACGGGTCACAGACCATGCCAGTTTCAGAGTGGAGGGGATTAGATTTTGCCTCTCAATGGGAAGAGTAACAAAGATTTGTGGCCGTCTTTAATCTACCATACCTTGATGAAAGTAAAATCACATTCAGAAGCCCAGTATGAAATAGAGAAGGTGGGAGACTTAGAAACTCCTTTTTTTTGTCTTAATCCACATTATCTTCATAGAAGGACTTTGGAGTTATAATTTGAATTTGAAAGCTATAATAGCAGCTGTTTGGTGTGTGAGAATAAGAGAGAAAAGAGTACTATATATTTATTGGTAATTTCCTCCAGATATTGTCCCATCTAGGGACTTATTCTATCCAATTGACACAATTTACTCTTTGGGTTAGTGCTCTGGTCATTCTGAATACATATTTTAGCACAGACTGTGGGGGCACCTAAAAGCTGCCCTGACTGCCTGTCAACCAATCTTCATGTTGGGGCTCAAGCAGAGAAGAAAGTCAGTCCTGTGGGACACTCTTGGAGTTTTCCCATTATCTCCATTTAACCATACCAGAGAGTTGTTCCTCCCTTCATAGCCTAGAGCAGGGACTTTATTGATAGAGCCCTGCCTTTTTTTGTTTGAAATTCTGAGCAGGTGTTATCTGAGAACAAGCAGGTGTTTGCAGAAATGTGACCTTGAGCCCTGGATACTGACCTGTTCTTTTGTTCTGGTGACTCATTTTCCTTGAATGGGATTGGTTTCTGTTTGTGAAATGGCTGTGAGGCCAGTGACGAGTCTGGACACCGCCATTGTATATGTAGGCACTCCCCTCACCAAGGGCAGAGAAATTAGTGAGTGCATTTGATAACTTCCTACCAGAGGTATAGCCATCCTTTGTCACCCACAAGTTTGTCTACAAAGCAGGGCAAACAAATATAGTATTCATGTCACACTTATTTCCTTAAAGAAGGTTATGCCCATAGGAGAACAAAAGGTGCTTTGTTCCAATGACTCTTCTGTTCTCAGGCTGGAAAATCGAGTTTGGTCCATCCTGGAAAGTTACTGGGCATTTCTGAAAATCTTTGGCTAATAGGAAATAATTTGGAATAGAGAACCATCTTGGGTAAGACAGTGAGCTTCTTTAAACTGTACTGACTGAAATTTAAGCCAGAATTTTGCATTTCCTCATATTTTCATTTTCCTAATCATTGTGGAGAAGTGTGTGTGTATATATGTGTATATGTGTGTGAATGCACACTTTTGGACCTCTATGTAGAGTTAATAGTTCACTCTCTACGGCTCCTATGTCCTGAAAAGTGAGAGTTCAAGTTAAACCCAGAAATAGGAAGTATTTGTATCTACAAACCAAGTTCAACATAGACATTTAAATACACATATCTATATAAATCAACTGACAAAATTATATGTTGGAGTAATTTTCTAGAAATATCCTACTGATGATAATGCTAGCCACTGGAAATATGGCCAGTAACTCAAAAGCCACTGCAACTGTAGGTAAAAGATCATACCCAATCAGATTCCAAGTTTACTTCAGGATTTAACACAGGGCTTTATCTACTCAGGCCACGTGACACTGTACCTCACTCAGAGTGTCAGGATCCAGAGGGCGATTTTCCAACTTGGTAGAAAAAGAATGGATGCACTCAAGGGCCAGACAGCAATGAACCTATGGGGGCAGGGAGGACTGGGCTGTTCCATAAGCACGTTACATGGTTTGGGGGTTTCTGATGAAGTGTCCATCTTCTTACAGTATCCCAGAAAGCAAAGATGGGAGCCACTTGCATTTTGATCAGTGACAGATATAAAAATATCTAACAGGATTTTTTCATAGTCATACAAAATGTGACATAGTTTATTGACATGATTTCTTTGGGGCTCTTTTGGGTTATTCTTGTTCCTTATGTATCAAGTTTTGAGGGAGAGTTGATATACCCTTTCACTAATCCTCTAGGCATCCTCCCCCATATTTAGCCTGCCTAAAATTATAGAACAACACTCCCTAAACTCTCTTGCCCAAAGGCAATAGTCCACAGGACGCTCCCTATGGCATGGCAGTCGTGTAGGGGAGCAGGGAAGCTGCATTCATTAGGAAGCACTGGGGCTTCAATAGAGCACAGTGCTGAATAGAGAGGCCCCCTTTAGCAATCACTTGAAGCAGAATGAGCTTCTTTGAAATATAAGTGGCCCTGTAAAAACGCAAGCAGATTCTGCAATATCTATTTAGGGCATCCGGGAATGCCACATAATAGGAACTTGAGCGCACCTGATGGTAACCATATGGCAGGTTCGGATGACTGACAATAGGTAGAGGCTGCAGTAATTAATGGAAATGAGACGCCATTTGTGTCCCCCACAACGAAAGGATGGAGAAGAAGCTAGTCTATTCACAAAGGCTGGGATGTGCCCAGAGTGTGTGTTTCTAGACCAGGATTGGGTGGGCATGTGTCTCTGTGTGTGAACAGGTGTGAGAGAAATGATGCAGGTAGGAGGGAGGGCTTGATTCTGGCCAGAGAACTACCATCACTCTTGGGGCTGCAGTGGGAAAATGTGTTTGCAGATTACCCTGGCTGATCTTGCATCACTAAACCCCTGCACCTTACTGGCATTTTTAGTGAGCTGGCCTGGTGGGAGTACAAGACTTCATAGTTGGAGGACATGGGTTTGCTGGGTGTGATTTTGCCATTTCTGGATTTCAGGGCACAATGCCTCTGTTTACCCTCTTAGGGATGACTGTACTCCCCTCCTTGAAGTGTGCTTTGGGTCAGAGCATCACGAGATTTGGCTAGCCTCTGGCAAAGGCAGAGGAGGAGGCGATGCATCATTGTTTTATTACTTCTTTCTTGGATGTGGGCTGGAGTCGAGGATGGGAGCAGGCCAGGCAGAAGTGGGCCATGGGGAGATTCCAGAGAGACTGATTGATCTTGTCAAAAAGAATAAAGGTATCCAGTCCCCGGCACCCCCCTTCAGCACATGGGCATGTGGGATTCAGGCGGTCACTGTGAAGTCTTGCGGTTAGGCGTTCCAAAAAGAAGTTTCTTCATGATTCCTGATTGCTTAGGACAGATATAAGCAATACCAGCTGGGGCCCAGCAAGCCTGTCTCCAGCTTTATTGTTTCTGATTTATCGGTGGTGTGTCCGCCTAAAAGAACTGATCTATCTGCCCTTTATTGCTAGCCTGTTCCACAGCCAGATAGGAGAGTTGAACATTAACGAGTGGATTTGCTTTCAGTAGCTGCGTGTGAGTGTGTACGTGTTTGTAAGGGGCTATATGTGTGTGTGTATATGTATGTATTTAGCAAGATAATTGTATCTTGCTCCGGGGCAAGTAACTCAAATTTCTACAAGAAGATTCCTATTCTTTTGTTTCCCATCTCGAATTTTCCGTAATTTGTTTGAAGCTGCCTCTTTTACTAGAACCAGAGAGGATCCATGAGGCTGTTTTGTAAGAGTCGTTGGTAAGGGTAGAAACTCAGTTGGAGCCAGGCTGGAGGCACCAGGCGCTGTGCACGGCAGAGACGTTTCAAGTCATCCCCGGTGGACAATTTGCACTGTTCAGTGTTAAAAGGCTCTGTGGCTGTGGTTCGGAGAGGCCCCCAGCCCTCCCGCCTTGGCAAGTCGAGTTTACAAATGTTGTGCTCCACTCGCCCTGCCTGGAGTTTCTGGCTTAAATGGCTGGCAGAGTAAAAGGGAATAGTCAGAACTCTCAAGATGTGTACAGGGAAAGCTTTTACTATCAAGTGGAAAACGGTCATGGAGGTTAGCTGTTCCTGGATTGACAAAGCAAACAGACGGACTGCTCTGACTCAGGGGCTGAGCGAGAAACTTCTGGGACACTTCCACAAGGGAAAGGAGCAGGTGGAAACAGGAGATGAGTGACTCATAATTTACCAATCTGAAGGTTGGCCCATTCATGCTTATTAAGGAGGAAACAAATAATATTCTGCTGACATGACAACGCTCACTGGAGGGCTTCTTTGGTTTCGAGTTTTGTTTCTACAGTTTGTGAGATATTTTTTTATGTGGATGGTTATTCCTTTCTGAACTTCCTTGATTACAGGTTATAATGAGTGGGGAAGGGAAAGAATGAAAGGTGACTGCCCAATTGTGCAGAAACCAGCTCCTATCACAGAAATTCAGACTTGTCAAATGTGTGTTCTGGGAGTGGAGATACCAGAGTTCGGGCTGCCAGCCCTCCTCGGTTGGAGACAAGGAACCAGATTCTGATTTCATCGAGGATCCAGGTCTACACCAGGGCAGCAGAGGAGTTCAGCAGACAGGCTCTTCTGCTACCACGTTTCATGAACAGTCTCTACTGTCTTGTGTGTGAGAAACATCCAGGAAAATTTTAATAGTTTTACACAATCCCTGAAGCCTGGTCCACAGCCAAGACACATTATCTTTCTAAATCTTGAACAATATTTTCCCCTACCAGAATTAGGGCAAATTTTTATAGCATTTGCAAGTGCATGTGCTCTTTTTTTTTTTTTAATAAAACCAAACATTTAAAAAAAAGGCCAAGACTAGTGCTATTTTATTATCCTCTTAGATTATTTCAAGATTGTACTGGAGAAAATGTGTATCCTAATTTGGCTCAATCAGAAATGGGCATGTGTGAATGAGGTGGTCTTTAAAATATTTAAACTATGGATTCTTTCCTCCCCAAAGGTACAAGGACACTGCCTTCAGCACCTTTGTTGCTGGAGAGAATTGTGCATTTGGTTTTATCAGACAGTGGCACGGTAATGAAGCTATTTTGATAGAAATAGCCTCATTACTATTCATTTTTGCTGGCTCTCAATTTATTCTTCAACCAACATTCTACTTTTTTCCTGCCAGAGGAAAACAGGCACAACAAGTAAAATAAGATGTCTTTAGCCTCTGAAGCTAATGACACACGCAGACTGGTTCTATCCAAGGAGCTGTTTTGGAGGCCCCTGCCCCTGCCCGCAATGATTCCCCACCTCCCTGCAGTGTGGAGGACTGGCCCTTCCTCCTCACACTCCTTCCCTAAAATATATGCCATTCAATTCAAAGAGGAGCGTTGCTTTCCAAAGTTAACATTCATCTCCTATTTGGAGAGTTCTCACCTATCCTTTCTTAGCATGATGTAATGAGGAGCGTCTTGCCCTGGGATTGAAGAGATCCTTCTTCAGTTCTAGTTCTTCTTCTAGATGTGTGACCTTGAGCATATCATTGAACCATCCCGGGCTTTAGTTTCTGCATGTAACAAGGGATTTGGCTAGGTGGTGTCTAAGATTCCTTCTAGTTATAACATTCCATACCAATTCTCTTCCCGTTCTTGCCATTTGAAAATAAACTTTTTATTTTAGAATAGTTTTAGACTTACAAAAAAGTTGCAAAGACAGTACGGAGTGTCCCTGTGTGTCCCTTACCCAGTTTCCCCTGTGAATAACTTTTAATGTTACTGCAGTAGTAACTACAATGTTACTACACTTGTCATAACTAAGGAACCAGCATTGATAATAACTAAAGTCTGTATTGAGATTTCACTAGTATTATAACATCCTTTTTCTGTTTCAGAATCTCATCCAGGACACCATTTAGTTGTCTTGTCCTTTAGCCTCCTCTGGTCAGTGATGGTTTCTCAGATTTTCCTTATTTCTGATGACCTTGACAGTTTTGAGGAGTACTTGTCGGATATTTTGTAGAATGTCTCAGTTTGGGTTTGTCTTATGTTTTTGTCATGACTAGACTAGGGTTATGAGTCTTTGTGAGGAAGATCACAGTGGTGAATTGGTATTCTCATCACATCATATCAGTGGTACATGCTATCAACTGATAATGTTAACTTTGATCACCAGGCTAAGGTAGTATTTGCCAGATTTCTCCACTGCTGAGTCCCCCTACTCCTCTTCCATGCTTTACTCTTTGCAAGCAAGTCACTAAGTGCAGCCCACAGTCAAGGTGGTGGGGGAAGGAGGGATTAGCTCCATCTCCTGATGGGAGTGTATCTACATCAATTATTAGGAATACTTCTGTATTTATCTCTTCTCCCCATGTAGTTATTCAATTATATCAGTGTGGACTTGTGGATATATATTTTATTTTTCCAGTTTTATTGAGGTATAATTGACATATAACATGGATACATATTTTAAATTTTGGATTATAATCCAACACTATGTAATTTATTTTATTCCTCAAATTGTTATAGTTTTGGCCATTAGGAGCTCCTTCACGTTGGCTTCTGTGTCCCTTTGATATGTCTGCATCTTGTTGTTTTGTGAGCACTTCCTTACTTTCTGGCACTGCAGGATGCTTTAGGCTCATCATATGTATTCCCTGCCGTGGTCCTAGAATCAACCATTTCTCCAAAGAGCCCTGGTTCATTTTATTGGAGAACGCTGTTAGAAACCTTTGGTTTTTAGGATCTATATGCTGGGTGTGACTTTCCATTTTCTAGAATATATCTTTTATGTACATAATTATGTCCTATTGGACATACAAAGAAGTATATGTCTTTCCCTCAAGGTTAATATAGGTCAATATCATAAAAATTAAGTGTTAGAGTGAGTACTATTTTGGTTAAAATCAAAAGAAAATATAGATTCTCATAGCTCAAATAATTATAAAACACTTTCATTCTTTACCTTTTCCATTCTTTTTACTTATTATTCACGTCCAGTTAGTCTATGCTGGAATTGGGAAGTGTTAATTTACTTACATGGATATGTTAACAGTCTGAATAAGTGCTGCTCACTTCAGACATGGGTCCCCAAGCCATGCAAACTCTCCTTTCCTTCAGAAAAAAGAAGTGTCAAGGGCTTAGAATATTTGGAGAAGGCTTCCTGGAGGAGGTGACACTTGACTTGGTACTTAAAGGACAGGAACAATTTGTTTGGGGCAAAGGAGAGATTCTTGAATGTCTCTTTCAGAGAGATAGTAGAAAGAAACTAGCTCAGAGATGGGGTCCTAAAGAATTTATTAAATGTCGTTGTTCCTAGAAGACATGAAGTCTATCACCTTTCTTAAACCTGTAATGGTTTTCCACAATATAACCAAGATATGCTACCTTAATCCAGACCCGCCAAAATGTTGACATTTAGTTGAAATATTCTTAATGTTTTCTCTTCAAAGGGAAAGGGAGCCAATTGAGCTCATACCTGTAAATTCATAATTATTAAATGTCTGCTGAATACTTCAATAATAGAGATTGGGACAAATTGCATCCTTTGTGCCCATGGTGGCGGCTGCATGCTTGGACTCTCCAATGTAGTTTGGTGGTACTTTTTAACTCTTGGTGTTCCTTTATGTAAAGATCCTTGGAGAGTCTATAGAAATGGATTTTGAGATGCTCTTAAATTTTCCCCTGGAACAGAGTAGCCAAAATGAATAGGGCCAGCCCCAGCACAAACTCTTTAATGGATGGCATCTTGTAGAAGTGTTCAGTAGCTTCAACTGGGTCATCACCACATAAAATAACCTCCAGCCAAACTCTTAGGTCAAGTGTGCTTACTTCAGACCAAGCTTCAAGTCTTTAAATGCTGGACTGTGTTTTAGCTCTAGTAAAAATGGCTAAAATTCACTTGTTATCTTTCTTCAAGTTAAGTCCTGCTAGACCAGATGGTTTTCTTTATTCATTAAGTAGTTCAATGTGAATTGATGCATTGATAGGAAATAGGGCTCAGGACAGAAAAAAATCTTTTCACACACTAGAGCAGAATATATAGGAAATAGAAATCTTCTTCTTTCACCTACGAGCTTTACTGCAGCACCAAAAGAAAGTTTTTAGCTGTGGAAGATAGAAGAAGCTTTGTTCTTCATAATATTACAATAGCACTTAATTATCCTCATCTTACTGCATGGATTCATGCAAACTTTGAGTCATACATCATCTCAAGATATATAATGATGTACAATAAATGTGTAATATAGAAAAGTTGATCTAGAAAGCCACAAACCAATGTGAGAGCAGGAGTCCACTGTACTTTATGCTAGTAAAACTACTTTGACTTGGGCAACAAGGACAGATGGGTGGATGTGAAGAATTGTCTTTATCCCCCCTGGTCGTGTTAAAACCATGTGTTTGGACAGTAGAGTGATTTTTTTTTTTTCCTCTAGCTATTGGAGCCGCACTCTCACAGAGGACCCTGTCCAGGGCTTCAGCCTCACAGCTCCTGACACCTCTTTCTCCAGCAACCTCCACCTCAACTTCACTTCAGCGGCTGCTCCCATAGCAACTGCGAAACCTTGTCGTCAACTGGAGTTGCTCCATTTTTGAAATCCTGAACTCTGAAACTCTCCTTTCTGACCACAACCTCTGATCCTTCTATCAGTCCCCACTCTTTCATGCCCTTGAAATCTGTTCTTTGGTCTCATTGAGACTCTCGGTCTCTTGACCTTTCTTCGTGGTTAGCAGCATATCATTCTCTCTTAACTCCATTCCTATTCCTACCTTGTTTGTGCAACCATTTCAACTACGCTCTCACTAGCACGTTCAGTTCTCTCACTCCTTTGACTTCTTACTTTATCTGTTTTTCAATCTCTGGCTGATAATTTCTCTCTCTCTTCTTCTGCCCCGCCCTCCCCGTCCTCCTACCCCTCTCCCCATCTCCCTCTTTCCTTCCCTTCTCTTCTTATCTCTCTCTCTTCCTTTCTTGTCCTGAGCTTCTAAGCACCATGGAAGAAAATTTCCTAACCAGGATGATCTACCTCATTAAAAATCCATAATTTCCAACCTCATCTAGGTGGTGAAGCTGTTTAATAATCCCAGGGCCAGGACTAGGGTAGGACAAGTGAGGTGCCTAGAATGCAAAATTTAAAGAGGCACTCGCTCTTGGAGCCCATCCTGCATTTGCGGGACCCCGAGAATGAGTGCCTCCTTAAGTTTTGTCCCCTAGGTGCCTAACTGGCCACACTCGAGTCCTGACCCTGACATTTACTCATCTCTAGTTACCTCTTTCATGTGCCAGTAGAGGTAGCCATTCTAGCCTTCATCACTCTCCTCAATCGACCTGTTCCCCCACACATAGAAGTTAACTTTTCTTATTTCAGTGAAAAAATACTGGTCACCAGATTTGAATTCCCTCAACTCACTTTCATCCTGTCACCAAACATACCTAATGCTTCAACCGCCTTCTTTCATTCCCTTTGCCTTAAGAGAAGGGATGTTCTACACTCTTTCACCTTTGCTCTTGGTCACATGACTTCACAAAACCTCTAGAACTCTCACCCATCAGTTATCCTCTTCCTTTCTTTCGCTGACTCCTTATAAATATTATTGAGTCTCTTTTACTAAAAAATAGACTCTTTTCTCAACCTTGCCTTCCCTTTGAGCTAGTCCTAATCCCCACTATGTGTGAAGAATGGTCTATACTCTTCCTCATCCTCAATTTGCTATCCAAGCAGTACAATCTAATTTTTTATCTGACTTCTGCTTGTATCACTATACTATGTACTTTCTTAGAGTTCCTGGTGATCTCCCAATGGCCAGATTTATATGTTCTTCTAAGTCTTCATCTTATCCAGCCTCTCTGTTGCTCTGTCACTTTGACCTTGCTCTCTCCACTGTCTGAGGCTTTCCATTCTGGTTCCCCACTCGCCTCTCTGGTACCTCTTCCTGAATCCCCTTTTCTGGCATCTCTTGTTTGTCTGATCCTTACTTGCAGCTGCTTCTCAAGTTTCATACTGGGTCTTCTTCTTATCTTATACCACATTCTTCCCTTGAGTGGCTACCCATTCCTGTGGCTCCACACTCCCTGATGAAACTCATATCATTAGTTCTAGCTGAGACTTCCCTGTTGAACTCCTGATCTAGTTCTTCAAGCTCAATATTTCCAAAACCAAACTATCTTTTTCCCTAAACTTGTTGTTTTTTTTGTATTTTCTTCTCTCCATTAAGGCATAGTTATTCACCTAGCTAACCAAGTTAGAAATCTCAAAATCATTTTTCAATTTTTCTTTTTCATCCCCTTCATATCCAATCAGTTGAGTCAATCATTTTCCTTCAAATCAACCTTCTTTATATCCTCTGTTGACATCTTAGCTTAATCTCTTATTATCTCTTGACTGAACAAATTCATTAGGCCCTAACTGGTCACTTGGCCTTGCCTATAGTCTCTTCCTTTTGTATCTTTCTAAAATAATAGTTTTGGTATTGTCATTTCCCTGATCAAAACCTTTGGTAACTACCCATTGACTATAGGAAACTCAGATCCAAATTCCTTGGTGTGGTATTCAATATTTTTCACAATCCACCTCTCCAGGCTTCTTTCCTCCCTCTTCCTAGTTAACCATATACTCTCTGGGACTCCAGCCACACTACTTACTAGCTGCTTTCTCATGTCCTAGAATGTCTCTCCAACTCTCTCTTTCTAGTCAAGAGTTATTTTTGGCTGTTTATCATTCGAGACCTGGCTCAAATGTCAACTCTCTCAAGGGGCCTCCTTTGTATCTCTTTCTTTTCCCTGTCTCATAAGAGCTTTACTTAGTCTTCTATTAAAGCATATATCTTTTATTGCGTTGGCGATAGTGGTATGTATCTCAGTCTGTTGTACTAGGCTATGAACTTCTTTTTTTTTGTTGTTCCTTCCCTGAGTCCACACTGATATATGTAAAGAATTGAATAAAAAATAAATGTGGAGGAGAGACACATCTCCTTGCAGAAGAATTCAAATAAGTCGTGTAGAAGCTCCACCTCAAGGAGCTGCAGGGTAAACCCCCAATTGCTGTGGGGTGTGCAGAGTGACTTACGAATGTCTTAGTGTCGGGAATCAAGGCTTAGTCACGTTAGTAATCCATTGCATCTAACATAGAACTTTACATACAGTATGTATTTGAACACATTTCTTGAAAAAATAATTGTTGCTATCTGAAGCTAACTTAATGGGTGACTTTGGGCGTTTGCTTTTCTTGCTTGGCCTCAGTTTTCTCCTCTGTAAGAGAAAGGAATTGGACTAGATGGTCTCAAAGTTCACTAAATTTCCAGGATTCTGTGTTGGCATCTGTTGGATTTTGGAGCTGCCTGAGAGACCCCTAGGGGACATACAGATGAAGCTTATATCAGATGTCTATTCAAGCTTATATCAGAAGTCTGAAGAAGCAAATTGTGGGGAAAGCAAGAAAGAGGTAAGGCGAGTAAAAGGGAAAATAAAATGAGAAAAGCATTAAGGAAGAAAGAATAGGATAGGAAAACTGTCCCTGCTGAATCTCATGCCTTCAGAAACCTGTGATTGAGTGGTAAACAGTTTGGATGTATCTGCTGTGTGAAAGCCATAGTCCTGCTTGCTGTGGGGATCACAGTGCAAGTTTAGGACATGATTGCTGCCTTCAATGAGCTTGTGCTCAAGTCCGTGAGAACTATAGATATATAAGGTTATGATTACAAGGATGCCTGAATAAGTGTTTGATATCATCTAAGATGAGAAGAAACACAGTGTTTTAGGGATAGATGGACAGCCTCTTAGCCAGGGCAACCAGTAGCACATATAGTCCTTTTGTGTGAATTACAAAATGGTGCCCCTTCTTCTGTCTTGGATAATGGAGTGTGGACTGGATTTCCCACCTCCACTCCCCACTGGCCAGGCCTATTCAGGGCAAAACCCACACAACTCTGTTGGAGGTGCTGTTCCTTGCTTCCCTCCCCAGCCGGGGTCTTAGAGAGGACATAATAAGGGCCTTTGGCATCACAATGCCCAGACACTCCATGAGGATCATTGGTCTGGGTGCTGGCTTTCATGATACTGATTCAGTCATAGTGGGGCTGGCCAAATGTGTGCAAGGGTCCCTGGGAGCTTTGTTCAGTTTTTCTTGACTTTTCCTTCCCTCCTGCCAAAGTGAAATTGTAGGACTTGTTGATTCCAGGCCAGCATTCTTTTGCCAAAGGGGATGATGCTGATAATGGAACCCCTCTCTCCACTGCCCATCCCCCCATACGTCTTCTCTGCCTGACTTGCCTCAGCCTGTCTAGAACCCTACTGCTGCTGCAGTGGTAGTAGAGTGTGCCCAGAAAAGTTCCAGAGGCTGGGCCATGTGTTTTGCTCTGCTGAACACCCTGTCAGGCCTGGGGCTGGCCAAGGAGGGGGCTGCAAAGTGGTTAGTGATGGGAGGGGACTTGGTGCTCAGTGTCCTGCTGTCTTCTGTGGGTTCTGGCAGGTAGGAGAAAGCCTAGGAGTGACATGAAGGACCTTCCAGTGGACTCAGCAACCTTCCTGGGCTACCAGGCCTCTGTTCCTTCCTCCTCCATCACTCATTTCTCTTTTTCTTCTCAACTGCATTCCCCGGTGGGCCAGCTGGGAATCAGTGGAGGGAAAAAGTAATTGAAGTGCTTAAGAGAAATTGTTTGGGGGAGGAGGAGGCAGGGTCAAAAGGAGAACAATTAAGAAGCAATGTGATATAACTGTGTGGAGAAGAATTTAGTATGAATATAATGATCAATTTCCTAATAATTAGGTCTCTTAGACGGCAGAATAGTTCCCCAAGAGACAATGGTGGGAACCCCATTGCTTGGTCATTTCTAATTAGACTGGAGAAGCACTCACAGAAAATGCTGCAGAGAAAATCCCCTATGCTGGGGGGATGGGCATGTGACCCAGGGGGGCCTCTGCTATCTCTCATATCTATGATTCATTGATGAGCACATAATTCACTGATTAGTTAGGCAGCCAAACTTTAAGGGGTTTATTGGTTTCTCACCTCACCTCTGGCCCTTTTAAATTGACCAGATCTATTATCTTCAAAGGAAAAATTCAGAGCAGGCAGTGACCTAGGCCAGGGCAGATGCTGCCTCATTTCTACCAAGTAAGTTTAAACAGAAAGACCCGGGCCCATTCTTCATCAGCTATGCAGTGGGTGTGGACAGATTGAGGTTTTACCCATTGGTAGTTCCCGCTCCTTATGAGCCTGCAGAGTACTTATGAGTTTTATTTAGAGAAGGGGTATGCTTAACCAGCATCCATTTGGTAATCAAGTGCCTTAACCAGAACCTATGCAGTGTGCTGGTTAAGTGCATCAGTTCTGGATTTAAGTGACCTTCCCAGGGCTCATCCTGTCTCAACTGTTTGATACGTGACCTTGGGCCAGTTACTCAGCTTTCTATGCCTATTTTCCCCATCTGTAATATAGCGCCCGTAAAAATAGCTACCTCATTTGGTTGTTGTGAGGATTAAACAAGTTAATATTAGGAAAATGTGGAGGACTGTGCCTATTAGGTACTTCAGGCCAGTGCTGTCGTGGTGGTTGGTGGCTGTTATTGTTATTAAATTACAATCACTGTTGAGGAATATGTCCTCCTTTAGAACTTCTGAATTTGTTAGCGCTCTATTTACAGTATGCTGATAGGAATGGACTGACTGTTATTCTGGGTGGTTCTGCATCTGAGCATTTGCCTCAGCAGGAATTTATTGAGTCTCTACTGGATGTAAGGGAAGAGGTAGTCCCGTCCCTCGAAGGGTGAATGATCCTGTGTTTGTATATGTGTGTGTGGGTATAGGTATATATTTGGGGTAGAAGAGAGCAAGAGCACAGATGACTATCCTACAAAGTATGTGGAGTGCCACAAGAGATCTTCTCCTATGGGAATACCAAGAACACAGTGATCTTATCTGATTGGGGCGTGGCCAGTGTTCTGGGGAGAGAGCGTCATTTGGGAGGTGGTGAGCGGAGTGGGGCCTTGAGGGTTGGCAGAGGGCATTTCTGGTTGACATGGATGTAAGCACTTGACTGGAGCCTGAGGTTCAGAGGATAGGCCGGGCAGACTCACATGATGGTGCTGCAGAGGGTCTTGGATGCCAGACGGAGAACTTCTATTCCCTTTGGTGGGTGGCAGGGATCAAGAGAAGGAGAGCCAGGAACAGAGTTGTGCTTTCCAAAGACTCATCTGGCTGGGGCACGGAGAAGGCAGAGCCTGGGGACGGGAGGTCAGGCAGGAGGCCCAGCGCACTCCACAGCACTCTGTGTGGCCCTGGGGCCCAGGACTTTGGCCCTTTCGTGTTCAATCCTGGGCACCTTCTCTGGGGCTCCCAACCTGCCCAGTGGCAGGAACCTGGCTAGAGTGCACATGACCACCTTTGTGACAACCTGGCGTTCATTAGAACGTGTCACTTTCTCTCTTCCTTCCAGGTTTGTAGAGGCAGTGTGACAGGGCTGTCCCAGAACAGTGGTGGGGCTTTGTGGAAATGATGCAGGTACACCCCATCTCTTCAGCCTCTCCCGTTTAAGGCAACAGAAGCTGTTTCTTGTAAGAATCTGACCCAAATATTATTTGGGGACCAATGGACATTTGCTTTGTGTCCAGTGGAAGATAAAGAAACTTTTACGTTCTTGAAGAGAAGAGCTGGCTAAAGTGGTTTACCATTAGAAGGAAGGAAGGAAGGAAGGAAGGAAGGAAGGAAGGAAGGAAGGAAGGAAGGAAGGAAGGGAGGAAAGGAAACCTTTATTGGACACCTATTATGTCCCCCAGATACCTTGCCATGCAAATGAATTTCATTTTCTCATTTCCCTCATCATAACTCTGCAAAGTAAGAATTATACCCATGTTAAAGATGAAAAAACTGAGGCTTGTGTAAATGAACTAACTTTTCTGACTCCAAAGCCCATGTTTCCCTGCTCCATGATGGTCCCTCACCAGGTGGCTGTATATCAGAAGAAGATGCCCAGCCAGTTT